>NC_067137.1:55991613-56161613 GCF_903995435.1 Acomys russatus | reverse complement strand
CTACCCAGAGGCACACCATTACAGAAAATTCCCCAGCTGCATTTGTGAGGTTTTGCATTAACCATTGACCACTGTATAATGTAACTTTTCTGATGAGCCTTGAAAGCTGTATTAATATATAGATTTAGAGATGTGAATCTTGAAGATATTTTGATATTATGTTAACTTAGCAAAATAATAGTAATGTTATTTCCTGGGACCTATGTGCTCTCATTCTAAGGGTTCTTGACCATATTTACAGTACCAGGGGTTAAAGTTCTTATTACTGTGAAGAAACAAAATGACAAAAAGTACCTTGGAGAGGAAAAGGTATATTTTTCTTACAGTTCCATATAACAGTTCATCACTGAATTCAAACAGGGCAGGAACAAAGTCAGCATCTGATGCAGGCTATGGAGGAGTGTTGCCTGCTCTTTATAACTTGCTCAGTCTGCTATTTATAAAACCCAAGATCAGCAGCCCAGGGATGGCATGACCTGCAATGGGCTGGGCCCTCCCATATCATCGCTAATAAAGAAAAGTCCATGAACGCTTGCCTACAGGCCAAACTATGGATGCATTTTCTCAGTTGAGGTACACTCCCAATCTCAGGTGTATCTATCTTCTGTCACGTTGACATAAAACTAGACATCACACTAGGCATGTGTTTCTTCCTGTGGAGCAGGCCGTAAACCTCACTAAAGCGTTTGGATACTCCTATGTTTGTACAGCTACTGCACCCATATCTTGACATGCAGGTTGTTATTGTAGTAGTTCATAGGGTTTGCAGCTGGGTAAGACTTCTCATGACTTTTTATCCCTCAGGAATCTGCATGGCATTTTCCTGTACCATAAGAACTAGCGAGAAACTTGCCCAGTGAGTATCAACTTTATTTTACAGGTCCTGAGACCAAAATGTGTGCTGCTTTTGTCAATGGGGATTTATTATCAAGTCCTGGTAACAAACCAAAAGACATGATCACAGCCTGAATTGTTTTGGTATACCATTGGCCAACAATTTGAAGGAAATATCCCACACCTGGCACTAGGCTTTTTATTTAATAACCTATGGGGTTTGGGAGAAGTGCTATCCATTTTACAGGATAATTCTAATTAAATCTTTTATATAAAAAGAATAAATTATGATAGGCAGATTTGGGCCCAGGGGTCCCGCTCAAACTATGGCACCAGCCAAGGACAATACAGGCTGTAAACTTCAAACCCCTACCCAGATCTAGCCAATAGACAGGACATTCTCCACAGTTGAGTGGAGAGTGGGATATGACTTTCACACGTACTCTGGTGCCTCATATTTGACCACATCCCCTGAATAGGGAGGCCTGGTGGCACTCAGAGGAAGGATAGCAGGCTACCAAGAAGAGACTTGATACCCTATGAGTATATATAGGGGGAGGAAATCCCCCTCAGTCACAGTCATAGGGGAGGGGAGTAAGGGGAAAATGGGAGGGAGGGAGGAAAGGGAGGATACAAGGGAGGGGATAACTATTGAGATGTAATATGAATAAATTAATAAAATAAAATTTAAAAAAGGATAAAAATCAATCTCATAGAATACTAGACTCATAAGTTTTCCCCAAACATTTTAGTACCATTGATTATTCTTCCTTTGACATACTTCTCTGTTCTACCTTTCCACCCCTTTCTACTTAAACCTACTTCCCCATTAGTTCTTATTGGCACTATACTGATCAATATAATCATCTGACCCTCCAAAAAATGGAAGCATGAATATACTTATATAAATGCAAATTATACATTTTATTGATATTTTGTATTATAACAACAGTAAACAAATAATAATAAAATATAACATATTTATCATTTGGGTCTATAGAGATAACTAAACAGTTAAGAGTTTATAATACACTTGAAGAAAAACAGATCCAATATTTTTGCCTCTGTGGGCACTATATTGGCATGCATATACAGTCATAATTAAAGATTGTAAAAATAAATCTTTACCACACTTTCATATCTCATTGAACATGAGAAGTTGAGCTGTTGCCTACTTAGAACCTTCACCCTTGATGACTAATGCTCATGGTACTGGAAGGTATTTTGCCCACTGCTATAGGAGGAAGGTAAACATCAACCGTTCAGTCTACAATAGTGACCTTCTACATGATATGCTGGTACAGTAGTGGCATAAAAGTTGTGGAGCAACAAACCACCATCTCACTGAATTTAAGCTCAGTTCATTAGATTGAATCCATGTTTGCCACTGCTTGCGTGGCCAAGAACCTGAGATTGCATAGGCCAATGATCTAAATGAAAAACAAATACAATTGTTCTGTTAAAGAAACAATCAAATGACTCCTAATGACATTCTGCTGTGCAGATCCGTTAGTGTATTTCTCAGCTATTATCAAAGAAGATTCCTATTGCAATAGATTAAAACAAATACAGAGACCACAACTGTACAACGAGCAGAGAGTGAGAGACCTTGGAACGCTCAGTCCTAAATAAAATTCCTCCCCTCAGGGCTCAGTGGAAAGGCTGTATGAATCAGTGGGGATGAAAGACACCAAGTAAACAGTGCCTTCCAAATACAATAGGACCGATGTTCTTATGAATTTACAGAGACTGTGGCAGCATGTGCAGGGCTGCATAGGTCCAAGCTAGTGCTGATATGAGAACTGAACTTGATTTCCACTTGTAAGCCAGATGCTATCTCCAATTGAGGAGAGATCAAAAATGAAAATTTAGTTTTCTGCAATGGAGTCTCTTCTAGTATATATGCCAAAAAGGGAGGTCCCTTACCCATCAGTAGATAATTAATACAAAATAAATTAAAATGTATTTTTGGATTTTTTTTCTCATAGTTCTTGGTTTGGGCACTTTTTAACCTTACTTGTCTTCTGTGGTTTCTGATTTTGTGTTATTAGGGGTGCTTGTGTGTGTTTCTTATGCTTTTTCTTTTTCCCTTTCCTCTGTTTTATTCTGGATTAAATTTTTGCCTGTTTATTTTCTAATGATAAAGAGAAAGAAGGCATGGAGCTAGAGTGCTGGAAAAGTGGGGAGAATTTGGAAGAAGATGAGGGAGGGAAACCCATGATCAGAATATACTGTACACAAAAATTTTTTTTAATAAAAAAAGAAAAAAGAACATGAACTTTAAAGAGAGCAGGGGAAGTTATCACTTGTGAGGAACTGTATGGATAGAAGGGAAGGGGAGAGGGAGAATGATGTAACTATATTTTAAACTAAACACAATATTAATTTAAAAGATGCCCAGGTACTTTTAGTCAAGTATGGTTTTCTATATATTTTAGGAAATTATAATGTGCTGGCAGAAGTTATACTGTTCAAATTCAGCACTCCGAAAACACCAAATCTGCAGTTCTTTACACTGTACTGACTATATTTGTATCATAATTGTGGTTTTGTTTTTTTGTTTTTTTTGTTTTTTTGAGACAGGGTTTCTCTGTGTAGCCTTGGCTGTCCTGGACTTGCTTTGTAGACCAGACTATCCTCAAACTCACAGTGATCCACCTGTCTCTGCCACCTGAGTGCTGGGATTAAAGGCGTGCACCACCACACCTGGCCTGTATAATAATTGTGAATGGAAATAATAAATTAACATGAACTATTTGTTTAGAATATGGCTCATAAGTAAATGAACTGAAAAGGAAACCTTATCGAAAAATAAATCTTTAAAATTACTCACCATTGTGACTTCTGCATAGCAAATTGATAGCAACATAATGCTCCCATTGATTTTGGCAAAACTTTTATGTTGGTTTGCCGAATTCTAGTGGAAGATAAACTGATATTTGATAAATGCAAGTGCATTCCAACAAAAAATATTTTTCTTGGGGTAGGAGATAACTGAGTGAAATCTTACTGCCACCTAATTGTGTTTCTGGTAGTACGCAGCTAGAGTCTTAGTGCCTCTACAGCAAGGTGGAAGGCATGGGTAAGAAAATACCTAGAATCTTGTGGGCCAGCTAGCCTGGCTTGCACAGCCATGGGCAAGAGATAAAGTAGAAATGAAGAACTGACATCAGAGGTTCCTGCCTGCCTCTGTGCCGAGGCACCACACACCAACACGTATACACATATCATATACACATAAACACAAAAATAAAAAGAAATCTCTTTAATAACTGTGTCATCAAGAGTTATAGCATGTGACATGAATGCTGGTTGACATTTACGTTTAAAACGTTGGCAAGAAACAGTACAGATGTGTATGTCCCTTGCCTGATCATTAATGGCTCGAACAATGTCTTCTCTAAGGCAGATAATAACTTTAGATAATAATGAATACTTCTTCAGTTTTATATCACATTATTCACAACATGGCTCCTGACACACTTTTGATTTTAACTGACATTGTGGACGTTTCATAAGATTAGGTAATGAACAAAGTAGTTATTCAAGCCCGGGGTTGTAGCATTTGCCAGCCGTGACTGATGCTGCTTAATATTGTCCTGAGTTCACTGGACTCCTGCAGGGATATCTACAAGGCAGGAACAGCAGACATAAGTGGCCTCATTAAAAACACAGGGGGAAAGGAAGGGTAGAAAAATAATTGGAAGTTAGTAGTATGACTTTTTATTTCTTTCTTTGGCATGTTCCTATTGTATAAGGCTTATATAGCTCAGTTTTTCATAATGGATTCTATCAGAACAGCTTTTAAAACTCTTGAAAATTTAAAAATGGGCTCTCTCAGGTGAGCTAGTACTCACTGGCTGGAGCTAACCTGGTTTTAGATATTCAGGGAGTATTTACTTTTTTGTCTCTTTCCAGTACTGTTAGCCACTTGCCTATTGTCCTTATGTCAAACAGGCAGTCCAAGGTAGCAGGTCTTTTTTTTTTTTTTTTTTTTTTTTTTTCTTCTGTTTTATCCTCATAAGATATCATACAGAAGCCTTTTTTCTTATCTAATATCTTATCCTATACCCACTTCTCTTCTTATTTTCTTGGTGCTCCAAATAAAGAGCATTTATGTATTTGTTCAGAAGTTGATGTTTTTCAACTCTACAACAGGAAAGCATTTGGTCCAAACTCAGGGAATTAGATGGGGTGAGATTTCCTTCTGTTCTCTGTTGTCCCTCTCTAGCTTCATAAACAGACACCCTAGACTCTCTTGATCAAATAGCCCTTCTCATTTGACTCTCTTAGATTTGAGAGCACCACAGCCTTTCTTCTTCACTGGAGCTGTGTCTCTTTCTGTTTGTGATATTTTGACAATGCCATTTGATGATAAGGATACTTTGTCTTGCTAGAAGACATCTGAAATGGTATCTTTTTATATTGCCAAGCAAGGACCATGATTCATCCCTCACTCAGGCTTTTCATCAACCCATTGACACAACATTCAAGAGATGTCTCAGAGGCACTTTGAGGAAGAGTTGAGCACACTGGGCTTCTAGTTAAACATGATGGTTGATCACACTACTTGACAAATCATCTTGCTATGTCCCATGGCAGAAGAACCTCTCAAAATATCCCATATCACTTTGCATGGAAAAAACTTTTAAAGAAGTCAATCAGAATTAACATAAGTCCCAAATTGTTCAATTCCATATTTTATTATTTATTTTCAGCCCCTACAACTTTAAACTATAAGATGGACTAAAAACTGTATAGTAAGAAATGCCGTATAGTCCTTATGAGTCTCTTGTTAGATTCTAGTTTGTATTATAAAATAATATCAAGATTTAACACCAATGTCATATTTTCTGTTTAATAGTTTAAAGAACTTACAACAATATCCAAAATCACCTGGAAGTAGTAGTAAATAATTGTGGGAAGCTGAAGCTGTCACCCTCGCTAAGATGGCGCCTGGCAACCTGCCAGGCAGGATGACTTGCAATTCTGCTCCTGGTAAACAAGTCCTTATTTGGGTTGTGGGCCGTGCTTTGCTCTGACGTATGCATCCCACCTTGTCGGGAACCAATTGGAGCTACCGACGTAAGGGCTGCTGATTGGTTGAGGCAGAGGATTATAAAGGGGCACGGAGGTGTTGGGGGAGGAGAAGCGAGCGAGTGGGAGAAGAAGCAGCTTGCTGAAAAGGTTCCTGAATAAACTGCCTGGAGAAGAACGCTCGGGTCGTGTCCTTATTTTCCGCTGGTCGGAAGGGACGCGACAAATAATAATCTCCTACTTAACTAATCAAGTGAATGAGATGATCAGTTTGAAAATACATGTGTTTTTAAGTAGAAAAATATTATGCAAAGCAAAACACGTGATAATGCTTTTATTTATAACTGTTCAGCTCTTTCTGTGTAGAGGCAGACATAATGAGAGACGTGTAAATGAAATTGATGGTGTCTAGGAGCAGGTATCGCATCACATGGTCCAAGCGTCCACAGTAGGGGCCCACAAGAGAGAAAAAGATCATAGCCTCAACCAACACAACCCCCAGCAACTCTGATAGTTTCTGTTTATAGAAACAAATTATTCGTACTAGAACAACATTAGCTCCTCAAAATAGATTGTATATAGTCGTGCCCAACTGAACTGGCCAGAAGATGCAGTGAACACACTGCGCCGGGACTCATGCTGTCTCATCATCGCTGTCTGGAAAATGAATACAATCTACTCTCAGTCATCCATGTGGACAAGGTGGCCACAGTGGGTTCTGAGACCTATAATTGGCATTTAAAGACAACATACCAGAACCAATATGATAAAGTTGAGAAAAGGAACTTTACTCAAAGTATTTTTTGAGGGAATGAATGTTCTAAGGATTTTCCCAGATTTTTTTTTTTTTTTTTTTTTTATTATTGTTCTCTGCCGGTAAGATTGACCTAGTCTGTAGCTGTGAATATAAAAATGTCAAGATGCAGAGAGATGTAAAGATGAACAGCAATGTCCTTATCTGAAATGCTTTCATTCTTTTTGAGCAGGGGTTCCAGTGTCTTCCTTTCAGAATATGAAAAACCCAGGAAGGAGACAAGTTGATCAAAGAATAAGATCTTTTGTCAGCACACAATCCGTGGCCAGGGAAATGGCCCTGGAGAAGGCACAGGTTTGATTCTAAGGAGCTCATAGTGGCTTACAACCCTCTGCTGCTCTAGTTTCAGTTTCAGCGGCTACAACACCCTCTTTGGCCTCCATGAGTAAAAAGCACAGACATGGTGCACAGACATACATGCAGACAAAAACCACATACACATGAAATAAAGTAATGTATTTTCAAAATCCAAAAGAAAACAATGGAAAATTAGAAGAAATTAATACTACTGCTAGCTCTATATACTACAGGAATAAAAAATATAGTTTGCACAGGCAGGCATGGATACCATTGTTATAGGAGGTGAGACTTTAGCAGAGGTTCTTCATTATGTGTGACAGTCTCCCCTCTGTTTGTTCATAGAAAGCAAGTGTTTTGATTTGAATTTATAATATGGACACTTTGCAGAGCTTTTGACTTCATACCTATACATATATATACTAAGTATGGTTTATTATAAGGAATGTAGGGAAGTGGATTCACAGAATGAGAAGTTACACACAAGAAGCCATAGTTAATCTAGATATACTTAAATAATCCTTGTTGGGAGAGGCAAGTAGGAAACCAGCATAACATAATGACTGTCTTGAAAAATGTGCCTGAACCAAGAGCTTCTAATGCCGTGGTTCTCTAGCTTCTGAATGCTGCAACCTCTTAACCAGGCTGTGGTGATCCCCAACCGTAAAATTATTTTCATTACCACTTCATAACTGTAATTTTACTACCGTTACGAATTATTATGTAAACATCTGTGTTTTCTGACAGACTTAGGCGACCCATGTGAAGAGGTAATTTAACTCCAAAGGTGTCACAGTTCACAGGTTAAAAGCTACTTTTCTACTGGGATGGGTAATATATAAAGTGTGGAGTGTGCTTATGTACAAAGCTCGGCACATGAGCTACATTTGTTTTAAGACTTAAAAGAATTTATTCTCAAAATGAGAGAGCCTGAAAAGTCAAGAAGAATGTTAGCAGAAGAGAATGAAAGGCTTTGGGCATTGTGATCCTTCCGAAGATCTTTACTAACTATAAGGCAGGTTAAGAAACTTCAAATTCTTCCCAGTGGTAAAGCCTTATTGAGCAAATTCGGGGTACCTTAATTTTGCCAGTGCAAGCTTTGCATTATTGGATGGTTGGTGGTAGAAATTAAAGGAAAAATTTAAAAGTTTACAACAACTAAATGCCAGCATATGAGAAAAGAGATTTCTGGGAATGGACGTTCCAGTGGGAAACAGCAGTTTGACCTCCTACCAGGGAAGAAGGAAGACTTTCCATCACAGGGAAAGTGACTCTCTGCCATCAGTAGTGCAATTATTTGTTCATTTCAGCAGTGGTCCCAAAACGTGGAACAAAGGCAGAATATTATTCTGCTCCTCTGAATAGAGCCCACCAATTTTAACAGTAGGAGTCCAAGTCTTTTATCAATAGCATGCTACAATCTATGAGAAAAAAGAAAAGAAAAAATCCTCAGGGGAAAAAAAAGCCCCTGAAAGAATGAGTGTGAATGTTTCTTGAACTGTGGATGTGGAGTGTAAAATGTGCCACAGAAGACAACAAGATGGCATGTGTTCTAAATAGTAGTCAAATTGGCTTTCTTTTTTTTTCTGAAATGCCAACTATGTCTTATACTTAATTCCCTTTCCTGTAAAAGGTTGGAGAATGCACACTGTAGAAAGTAACAGCTTCTAATGAAGAAAATTGACCCTGCCTCTTTCATTAGCTATCAACTGCCAATAGATCATAGGCTAAGGGGTGGGACTTCATAAGTCCCGTCAGTGCCGGGATTCGGGATGCTGCGGTATTGTGCACGTGGTCACAGCCTCTGTGATTTCATGCATACAGTGGTCCAAATTATAACAACAACTGCTCTGGCAAAATACGTTATTGGTGAAATATTGTGATGAGTGCTACTGGGACAGCCAAGCACATTGTAGTTTTATTTAAAGCCCACTCCACAAAACAAAATTCAGGCCTGTGCTTAGTGCTGTCACTAGATGTTCACTTTTAAGAAGTCATCATCAGGCTCCAAGCTCCTATATCTGATATTTATTATAGTAAAAAAAAAAAGTAAATGACATATGAAAAAAATGCAGAATTATTCAGTAGACAGCACAAAGCCAAGATCAAGACAGTACTACACTAAATAAATGTTAGTGACACAGAAACTAGAAAAGATTTCAGATGAAGTATAATGAAAACTGCATTTTGAAATGCTAGTTAATATTTGCCTTGAGAAGAATGAAACAAGATGGCAGCCTATGCAGGTAAGAAATAAAATGACTCTGATTTGTATGGGGACACAAAGGAACATAAGTGATTGATTGTAGCTAGTGGTGCGTAAAAATGTGAGGCAGAATTTCAAGTTTGAAAAGTCAGTTAGAATTTGGTTGCAAAGCAACTTGGCTTTTAGCTAAGGCATACATTTTAATATATTGTTAAGTTGTACCATATCATGGTCTGAAATTATTTGAGGTAGTTTACCAAAGGGTAGTTAACTAGTAAAAAATAGCCTACTTACATATCTCAGAAATAACTTGAATCAAAAATATTTTAAGACTATTAAGATATTACTATAAAAATTAATCTTTAGGAACAATTCTATACCATGTTATCCATGTGTTAAGAGTGACTGAAATTGAGTTTTTTAGTTGTATAGCAATTCACATAAAAAGGAAAAAAGAGGTAACATGTATAAGAATAAACAAAAGACAATTTCTTAAAAAACAATATCTGATTAAAAACTAGGCATCACAAAAGGAAAATTAGTGAATAACACAATAGGCAACACACTCAAAAATAAATGAAAATTGTTAAAAGAATAGTTTTTTTTGTCCACCCTTAACAACATCATCCAGACTCATGTTGATGTAATTGTATAGAAGTGAAGTGCTATTTGGGATGTGTTTTGATTTGTCAATTTGGCTTAATTCAAGATTACAAAATTATGAGATTAAAACATCATCATACAGGCTATTAGAATCCGTTGTTGACTTTTGGGTATTTTTAAATATTTTTTTTATGTTTTTTTTATTAATTTATTCTTGTTACATATCAATGGTTATCCCATCCCTTGTATCCTCCCATTCTTCCCTCCCCCCCATTTTCCCATTATTCCCCTCCCCTATGACTGTTCCTGAGGGGGATTACCTCCCCCTGTATATGCTCATAGGGTATCAAGTCTCTTCTTGGCAACCTGCTGTCCTTCCTCTGAGTGCCACCAGGTCTCCCCCTCCAGGGAACTTGGTCAAATATGAGGCACCATAGTATGTGAGAAAGTCATATCCCACTCTCCACTCAACTGTGGAGAATGTTCTGACCATTGGCTAGATCTGGGAAGGGGTTTAAAGTTTACCGCCTGTATTGTCTTTGGCTGGTGCCTTAGTTTGAGCGGGATCCCTGGGCCCAAATCTGCCTTTCATAATGTTCTACTACATTGTTGACTTTTGAATATGACATTTAAATGTTTTAAAGGTACATAACGATAGAAGACATTCTCTAGACACCTCTTTGTTGCAAAAATACAGAACAGCAAAAGCAATCATTTTTTTGTTCAGATGTGGATAATGCTTTTATATTTTCTCCTCTAGCTTCTGCTGAAGCCTATAACTCATTTTAAATAATAGGTCTCCTCCCATAAGTTTCCAACTAAAGTTTGACAATAACATGACTTTTAAGGTAAATACAGAATTGCTGAAACCATCCATCAGAACTTAGAAAGCTTTTCTGAGTAGTCAGACACCTGGTTATAAAGAGCACCACTACTTCCAGTCTTTTGAAATGTACTTGAATTTATTTCATACCTTAAGCATAAATTAAAGGACTACCCTGGAAGTCCTTTATGAAGAACATGCTGTTTCTTTTTCCTTTTTCAATTATAATATATTCAGATTACATCAAGATTGTTATCTCCTCACTTGTATCATCCCACTCCGACTTTTCCTTCCTCCCTTGCCCTATTCCCTTCCCCTAGACCTCTGACAGAAGAGGACCTTCTCCTCCACTGTAGGCCCACAGCATACAGGTCTCATCCTGATAGCCTGCTTCCCCTTCTGTGTGTCACTGGTCCTCCCACCAAGGGGAAATGATCACATTGGGGGCACCAGGACTGATATCAGAGGCAGTCCCCATGTTCCCCACAACCTTGGAGGATGAGCTGTCCTGCCCATTAGCTAGATCTGAAAGGGGTTCTAGGCTTATTGCATGCATTGTCCTTGGTTGGTATGACAGTTTGTGCAGGGCCCCCTGGGTTCAGATCTGCCTGTCTTGATAGTCTTCTTGTGGGGTTCCTGATGCCATTTCTATAGCAAAAGGAAAAATAGATGAACCGGGAATCATGTTTGGCAGACGTTTCATGATGCCTGCTATCACTACACACAGAGAAAGCTTCTCTCAGTTCTTCACCTGTATGACTGGTGAATTAACTCATTTATTTTTACGATGAAGTGCTCTATCTGATCATCGTGTCCATCTTCTCATGTCTGCTTCATGCTTATCTTCGTCAGTTTAAAAGTTTCCACCTGCCACTTAAAAGTGAATCAGGCTATGTAAAAATGTTCTTTACATTAAGAAGATGTAGAGGACCTTAGCAAAAAATGGACAGAAGTCAAAACCATAAATCCTAAACTTTACCCTATAGTTAACAATTTAAAGTCAAAATTTCTCACACAGAACTTGCTCAGTTGGCCTAAAATGAGGAGAAAAATCTAATGTAGCTGACTTGTGATATATATTTGTATTGCCTTGTGTAGGTGTATAAAAATGATCTCACTGTGGTAATTTACATTATTTATTTTATATTTAAAGAATTTTAATTTTTTATAAATATGAAAAGATACAATTTATTTTCACATGATGAATGATAAAGATTAGATATGGTTACCTTTATCAAAAGGAAGCAGAAATAATTTTGTAAAATAGATAAGAATCCTTTCTTTTTAAACCCTGCTATGATATTTAGGGTAAAATTATAGAAGGTACAAAATAGAGCATAGTATTTAATTTAAATATCTTAGTTATTTTCAACTAGTAACAACATTATTGATGATTAAACCATTGTACTAATAGATTAGCCTTAAAATAATTTTCAAAAATTCATGTGAAACACTGATTATACAAGGCATCTGTAAATAGTAGTATTGTGAAAAATAACATATCAATACATGGTTTATTATTTTTGAGGCAAAATTTTGTTGAACATACATAAACTTTTCTACATCTTTGCAATGTACATTTGTACTTCTGATAGTCATTAATAAAAACTATACATATATATGCAAACATATGTGACTCAGAGAGATTTTTCTATGTACATAATATAGAGTTTATGATCACCCACATGGCTACCAAAGCGGTCTTTTTCTTCAAGTGTATGTTTCTGTATGTGATTATATTCATGTCAAAATTGAATTATAATATGGTAGGCTATTTTGTAAATGGACAAAAAATAAATTTGATTTTCTAAGTACTACCAAAACTAATGTATAAAAGTGCTTACCAAGTACTAACTCACTGTTTCATACATATTTGAAAACAATATGAGAAAGGGAAAATGAAATCCCAGTACTTTTAGTTAATAAGAAAAAAATTTTAAAGCAAGTAGGAAAAGTTAATGGAAATATAATTGTGCATTCCTGTTATAAATTATATCTATTCACTATCAGCAACCATATACTTTTTCATATGAAGAATATCTAATACTAAGTTAGGCGTGTTAGGCATATAACTTTGTAAGTATTGTGTAGAAAACACATAAAATATGATTCCACACAGTGGAATATTATTCAGTTTTTAAACTCCTGTGCTACAAAATATTGCCAATAAAGCATTATAAAATACACAGATATTTGAATACAGTATTATTCTATTTTGTATATGACCACACACAAATACATATGGTGTGGTGGTTGAACAGAAATTCCCTCACATAGGTTCATGAATTTAAACACTTGGCCCCCAGTTGGTGGTGCTGTTTGGGAAGGAGACAGCACGGTTAGGACCCTGATCTCCTTTGGAGGAAGTACATCATTGGTGAGGGATTTGAGAGTTTCTAGCTTTCGTCTACTTCCAGCACTGTACAGCACTTGAAAACTGAATTATAAGATAGACTACAGAAGTTATAAAAGACCTTACAACATAAGCCAAACAGATTGACTGCCCATGAAATCTAAACTCGTAACAGTTCATATTATTTAAGAATAAACCAGAAGGTTGTAATAGAGTATCCAGAATATTAAAGATACAATCTGAACAGTCTGCAATCACTCTGAATATGAGAAATTGACAACAAAGAAACAGACAAACAATTTTAACTTTTAGGACAAGAGACAATTAATTAGCCACATTGCTCAAATCACTAATGTTAAAAATACTTGACAAAACACAGTATTATGCAAATGTACAAACAACCAAATGTTGATTTAATGGGTTTAGAAATAAAAATCATAAAACAAAGAATAGGAGAAATAAGTAAATAATGTAATACTTTAGAACTAAAGCATACAGCAATCAAAATAAAAATTACTTAAGTAACTTCATAAATAATGAGGACAAAAGGTAAAGGACTTGGGGACAGAACAATTAAAATTAATAAATCTGAACAGCAGAATTAAGAAACAAAATAACAAAAGTATAAAATCATGTCTCTGTATTCAAAGAGAGAAGAGTGCAGAACTGAAAGGTACACTTTTTCTAAAAATGATAAACATAACAATACAAATTCAAGAAATTCAGAAAACACTGAAAAAACATGAAAGGCATGTCAAATTACATCATAACAAAACATTAAAAACTAACTATTGATAACTTTGAAGCAACTAGAAAAAAATTTTAACATGAAAAATGGCTTGGATGTCAATAGTTTTCCTATAATAACTGATGGAAACCACTGAAAGTAGGAAAATATTGAAACAAAAGAAACTCCAAAACAATATTTATATTAATGAAAGTAATCTTCAGAAATGAAGTAAAGGGCATTCTTTTTTCATTGAATATTTATTTTCATTTTTACATATACATTTATATTATTACACACACACACACACACACACACACACACACACATCACGCTACCTACATCAAAAAGAACCATGAAACAATCAGGAATTATATAAATGTTAAATTCATAGTGTTTTGCCTCTTCTTATTTCGCAGCCTTAAAGAAAACACCTTTCATATCTTGGTGCATCTAAAATTCTGAATGCAAATCAATATTTATCATATCTCATCATTATCAACTTGAAGCATGTATCTGGACCTAAAAATGTCTTAACCCCTAAACAACTAAGCTTAATTATAAAACTAAATTATCTGGTCTTCAACTACATCAGAGACTTGAGAAGGAATAAAATTAATTAGCTGAGTATACAGGGAGTGCAGCATAGCAGCTTCCAATATGAGAAGATGACAGAAACAGTTTGCTGCCTGAACAGTCACCCAAATCTCTCTATAACATTGGAGAGTCATCTTCAGCCTTCTGGCCCAATACATCTAATAGACATATTTGTGAGGCAGGAACTGTTGAGGACTTGCTTGCCCTGTCTTGGCAGAATTTGGCTGTCGACTCTACCTGCATCCAAGCTTGCCCATTTTCAGGCAGAATTCTGCTTGTGGTAGAAACGAGGACATTTCGCCCAGTGGCTGGTGTGCCACATTTGAAGCCATCTCCATAAAGAAGTTCTTTGAAGCTCGTAATTTTCTTTGAGGTAGGCTGGGTGTTGCCAGGAGTTAACCTGTCTCAATGTCAATGAATCTTTAAAACAATAAAAACATCTTTAAACGCCATATTCTGTATGTCTTTGAGGTATTTGAAGACCTTATTTAACAATTTTACTTTATCTTTCTATAGAATCATATCTATTTGTTGCACCTAGGATGTATATTCTTATGATAAAAATAGACTAGTAATTGATATGAATGATTTGATCAATTGACAATTAACTTGTATAACTTACTTATTCTACACAGCCTGCAATAGCACTTTTAAAGTATTGTAAGTAAGCCTTGTATTATAATTGAATTGCATGGGTACAATGCCACATATTAGAGTAGAAATATATATAATGTGTGGAAAGAATAATCTTACATTTGGATTCCATACCAATGTATCTAAAATTAAACTTATTTTGCATATATATGCAAATTCCTATAACCAGTGAATTAAAAATAACCTTGTGAGTAACAATTAAGGCATTAAGTTGAGGAGTAGATTCCCTAACGTGCTTTTGTCCTACATCCTTATATATCTATATTCCTCCTTCTTTCTTTAGAACCCCTATATCCGAACCTAAGAATGAAGGATAAAGGAAAAAAGAGACATCCCTGAGTCTAAACTTGTTTTCTCTCTAAATAAGACCAATAATAACTTATAATCAATTCCCTACAAAAATAAACATCTATCACCCAAGAAAGCAACCAAAAACCTACCCAACCCCCATTAAGGGAAATAGGGTGTTATTCTCTTAAGATTTCTTCCAGATGATTTGGGATGAATAAAATTGGGGAGATAGTTTTTCCCCAAATAAAACTGGGGAAAATGGTTAAACAAGCTAGAAATAACATTTGTGGTCCAGTTTCTAAATGTTGAGAAAGTCCAGGCTTAAATAGAGTCTTGTGTAGGACAGTCTGAAATGCTGGACCAACTGGGATTGGAAGCTTTCTTCGAAGCTGTCTTGGGAGCTGTGCTGTTTTGATGAGGAACAGCAACTGAAGCACTTGGTGCTGGAACATGAAGGATGCAGGATGTCAGTGTCTATCATGCTGAGAAGAATGAATACTGTCAGGTCTGATCCAGTGTCAGTGTCTGGTTCTTTTGTTCTGAAAACATGTAATTTCTCACAAGCATTATACAGTCCTAAAATTATAAATGTATATGGTGTGCTTGATGTGCAGAACAATAAAAGCTGGTTCTCTTCTCGTTGTATGAGCAGAAAGAAAGACATCTATGAATCTTCATTCACACCATAGGAAGAATGGCATCTAATAATAAATTACAAGGATTCTATAACCAACAAGAGGAATTGTCTATGCCTAGACATTCATGTCTCAGCCAGGCTCAGAGGTATTCCCATATAATGGGATTAGCAATATAAGTTACTCTTGAGAGATGACAAAGTAAAAGAATTCTTGTTAGGATACTTTCTCCAATATAATTTCTGTAGAGAGTTCTATACATAGAAAACACTTAACAGTAGAAAAGTATAAATTAGAAATGAAGAAATATCGAGATGATAAATGACTGTAAAAATACTCCAAGAAGCCATAAAATGAAACATGTAATGTCCTTAGTGGAAAGGACTTCCAATCTAAATCACTATGCCTAGCAATGCTATCTTTTAACATTAACGAGGAAATAAGAAAATTTTAGGGTAAGCATGAAAAAACATAATTAATTATGACAAAGCCATTCACTGAATGTATACTATTTGTAGAAGAAAAAGAAAAAACAGTCTCATTCTCAAGAACACGGAAAAGAATTTGTGTCATGGAGAAGAACAGATGAAGAAAGAAGAGCTAGGGAAGAATCTGTCACACCTAACACAGTAAAGGAACAAAAGCCTAATGCCAGTAGTAGGAAAAGAAAACATGATAATCTAACCAAGCATACAAACAACCAACAAAGCCATACAAAATAGCAAACTATTGTCAGCAATTCTAAATACTAATGGTTTCAACTTAACTGTTGTAAAGGTACAGAGTAACTAACTGTGTTTACAAAATTAAATGCAACTGTTGGTAAGAGACATGGTTAACTGGTAGAGCATCCACAAACTGAAAATCAGGGCATGGAAATTGACCTATTGAGAAAACAGAAGCCAAACTTAAGCTATCATCACTATTTCCTACCTGATAAAGGAGACTTCAAAAATGAGTTAGAAGAGATAAGAAAAAAACTGTGTATCAATAAAACAAATATTAATCGAAATGATATATCCACTTACTCTCCATTGCTTGAGCACTATAAGACATGAAAAATAAGCTTAAGTTACTTCCTGATATGCGCAGTGAGCGACATCAGTACCCTATTCTCACATTCTGTTGGGACTTCCAAACAGAGGATTATCAAAGAAAATTCCAGCAACCTCTTCCATACATGAATTGGACTTAATAGATATACATAATACTTCGTCCAGTGTAAACAGTATCACATCTTCTTCACCACCCAGTCTGGTCTTCTCTAAAATAAATCACATTATAGGACAGAAAATAAATAGTGCCCAATGTAAATGAATCAAAATACTCTTTTGTATTTGATCATATCATGGTGGAATACAAGTAGAAATCAATGGCAAAATTACATAAATTACATGAATACTTGAAGGATGCACAATAAACTTTTTAATCAATATGGGTCACTGAAAACAATTAAAAACTTCTTTTAGAATCAAAGGTATTTATATCATTGCTCACTAGGACATAGCTATATGGGTTATATCTAAGGCAGCTCTAAAGAGAAAGTTTAGTTCTAAACATTTTCATTGAAAAACAGAAAGCCCTCAAATATGAAAGTTAATGATACACCCCAAGTTCCTAGAAAAGGATAAACAATTCAAACTCTAATTCTACAGGTAGCAAAAGAAAAGAAACCAAAACAAACAAAAGCAAAAACAAACAAGAAAAAAATAAAATAAAACAAAGCAAAGCCTTAAGATTCAGTCAAAAATTAATGAAGTAGAAACTAAAAGAATAATTCATACAACAAATCAAAGTGTTGGTTCTTTGAAAAGAGAAACAAGACTGACAAACCTCTAACCAAACTAAGCAAGACAGAATAAAGACCCACCTGAAATAAAATTAGATGTGGAAAGAAATTTTAAAGCAGGCTGTAATGAAACCCAGAGAAAGTTAGTAAATACTTTGAAGACTGATATTCCAAAAAGGTATAAAAGAAATGACATTAGTAAATTCCTAGAAATATATGAATTTCCAAAACTAAACACAGTTCATTTAAGTAACTAAAATATATGCATAAAAACACTAAGTATAAAGTCATACTTTAAAGTCTTGCCACGAAGAAAATCCAAGGATCAGATAAGTTCACTACTAAATTCTTCCAAACATTTCAGACAAAACCAAAAACCAAAAAACAAAACAAGACAATACAAAAAACCAACACTAACGTTCCTCAAAAAGAAAGGGACAGAATTTTGTCAAAATCATTCTACAGTAAGGACACAACAAAAAGTATAAACCATCTCCTTGATGAACATGGATACAAAACTTCTCAGAACACATGAAAACTGACTTCAAGAACACATTAAGAAGATTACACACAGTGACCAAATTTATTTCATCCTAGATATTTAAAGTTGTTTCAACACTGAGGAATCATGAGTGTAATATATCTTATTAATGTACTTAACAGAAATCACATTACATTCTCTGTGGACACAGAAATAATTTTCAACAACTTTTTACAATAAAGTCCTGAGGAAGCAAGGGCACAGAATAAAGATACATAAGACAACCAAGGCACATGCCCACTGTTAGGTATCAAATCTGGCATAAAGGGATAAATGAGGTTGATATTATCATATCTTAGCTGATGCTGTGAATGTGTGGACTCATCTCTTTCCAGACTATATGCTCAGAGCAATTATCACTGTTATCTTGTCATGCCTTATTATCTGTCTTCAGTAGATGTCATCTTCTTTATCTTTCTTCACTTCATCCCTGTGTCCTTTTAATGAGTTCTCTTCAGGCTTTGAATACATGCTTTCATTCTCAGATAAGGAATTCTTTCTGGCTTATTTGCATTTTGCTAGTTAGAAGCTGTTAGGTCTCAAGCCCAAGACAAATGGCTAACTGAGGTGCTTATTAACATATCAAAACTGCCACTGGCCACCAGGCTCTTCTACCATCCCTCAGTCCCTAGCTGTCACAGGATCCTGCTGCCTGGCATATCCCACCCTCTACCCTAAACTTCTTCATCTCAGGGTCTGGGCTGGGATGCATTTCCCAGCTTCTTTTCCCTACACAAACATCGTTTTGCTTACACGAATCTTTTTTGTCTCTTGCTTTCTTGGCCTCTGCTCCTAGTTCCCCTCTCTCCCTCTGCTCACATGGCCCTGTTGACTAGGTTAGTCATGACTTTTCTGGATGTTTTTGGCTATATTCTCCCTCATATCTACATTAGAAGAGATTGATACATCTCTCAGAAAAAGTTGTGACACAAAGCATCCAAGAAATCAAGGACACTATGAGAATGCATAACCTCAGGATTATAGGAGTAGATAAAAGTAAGCATGCAAAGTCCCAAGGACCGTACATATACACTATGGAATACTACTCAGCTATTAAAAACAAGGAATTCCCGAAATTTGTGGATAAATGGATTGAGCTAGAAATGATCATAATGAGTGAGTTAACCCAGAAGCAGAAAGAATCAAATGGTATATACTCACTTATATCTGCATACTAGCCCAAGGGGCATGTCCCACGAAAGCCTTCACTTACCAGGAAACTGGGACAGAGGGGAAGGCATCCTATTGGGACTCTAAATGAGAGACGCATGGGAGAACAGCAAAATAAAAGGATCCAGAGGGTCCTAGAAATCTACAAGTAGAACAATATGATAGGCAGATTTGGGCCCAGGGGTCCCGCTCAAACTAAGGCACCAGCCAAGGACAATACAGGAGGTAAACTTTAAACCCCTTCCCAGATCTAGCCAATGGTCAGAATATTCTCCACAGTTGAGTGGAGAGTGTGATACGACTTTCTCACATACTCTGGTGCCTCACATTTGACCATGTCCCCTGGAGGGGGAGACCTGGTGGCACTCAGAGGAAGGACAGCAAGTAGCCAAGAAGAGACTTGATACCCTATGAGAATATATAGGGGGACGTAATCCCCCTCAGGAACAGTCATAGGGGAGGGGAATAATGGGAAAATGGGGAGGGGAGGAATGGGAGGATACAAGGGATGGGATAAACATTGAGATGTAACAAGAATAAATTAATAAAAAAAAAAATAAAATAAAAAAAAAAAAAAAAAAAAAAAAAAAAAAAAAAAAAGTCCCAAGGACCAGAAAATGTTTTCAAAAGAATAATAAAAGAAAATTTGCCCAACCTCACAAAAGAGATATGATCAAACATACAAGAGGCCTACAGAACACCAAAGAAACTAGACCAAAAAAGAAATTCTAACAGTCATTTTCTTCATAACCATAATTTATTTTTGTCCTTTGAAATTTTTTGTAAGTAATTTGGCATCACTAGTAATATCTTAACAAATATTTAAGAAATATAAGTATTCCAATATTTAATGAATAGTCTTGAAGAAACGATGATTATATTATATAATTATTTCAGAAAACAGATTGAAAGTGACTTCTCCAATTGTTATATGAATGATATATGTGGTAGGTTGAATAGGAATAGCCTCATATATTTGAATGCTTAGTCACAAGGAAGTGACATTATCTGAAAGGATTAGCAGGATTAATAGGTGTGTCCTTGCTGAAGTAAGTTTGTCACTGGGGGTGGACTTTGATGCTTTAAAAGCCTATACCAAGCTCAAAGTTGCTCTCTCTCTCTGCTTATGGGTCAGAGTGTAGCTCTCCGCTTCTGCTCCCATGCCTACCTGCATGTTGCCATGGTGCCTGCCAGAATGGTAATGGATTTAACCTCTGAAGCTCTCAGTTAAATGCTTTCTCTTATAATAATGGTCTTGGTTATGGCGTCTGTCATAGCAATAGAACATTGGCTAAGACAATATACAAAACTGACATTGCTGTTTTAAGAAAATAAATATTCATAAAAATATGCTTCACAAATAAAATCAGGATATTGGTTAACAGAATGTATCAAAATTATCTAGCAATTTGCTTAGGAAACAGCAAAATTATATCACATCATTACCAAATACAAGATTAGTTGGTCACTAACAAATCAATCTAATGAAATACTAAGTAACAAATACAGTAGATGATATGTACAACAAAGATACAGTACAAAGCAAAGATGAACTACAAATGTACCAGTGTAAAGAGCACAGTAATAAGCTATCATGAACAGCATGGTTTTATGGCTTTTGAAAATATAGTAATAAAAGAAAACAGAAGTTATGGGTTGCCACAGCAAATTTAATAACTTTTTTGGGTATAGGATTCTTCTGCATCATTTCCCTGTGATTATGGAACAAAACATGGTGTATAATATCTCACAGAATTTTAGACCAAAAAATAAAATGAGACGTTTTCACTATGTAAGTTTAAGATATAAAATTCAGAAAATCAATTTAAAATTGACTATTAATAGAATTAAACAATTAAGAAGTCATATTTTTAAAAATTTAGGTAATATATTTGACCTTAGTATTCACCTCAGCCAACTGGCCAGAGGAAAACTTCCTCACTCTAGTAAGTTACAGTACCAACAAGCTCACAGTTGATGCCATATTTCCCAAGAGATCTTTCTTGCCAAGATTATGCTGAATCAAGCATATTCTGTCTTACTACCTCTGTTCAATATTATACCGAGTAGCTAGGCTGAGAGAAGACTCCAGCAAGGGGTAGTCTTCAACAGCAGTGTCATCAGTCTAAGACAACTATCTGCCACATTGTAAACCAGTAGGAGACCTAAATGTTTGTTCAGAAAGCTACCATTTTATTTGAAAGAATAAGTTGGTAAATCTAAAATTCTTTTTTTTTTTTTATTAATTTATTCTTGTTACATCTCAATGTTTATCCCATCCCTTGTATCCTCCCATTCCTCCCCCCCCCCCCATTTTCCCATTATTCCCCTCCCCTATGACTGTTCCTGAGGGGGATTACGTCCCCCTGTATATCCTCATAGGGTATCAAGTCTCTTCTTGGCTACTTGCTGTCCTTCCTCTGAGTGCCACCAGGTCTCCCCCTCCAGGGGACATGGTCAAAAGTGAGGCACCAGAGTACGTGAGAAAGTCGTATCACACTCTCCACTCAACTGTGGAGAATATTCTGACCATTGGCTAGATCTGGGAAGGGGTTTAAAGTTTACCTCCTGTATTGTCCTTGGCTGGTGCCTTAGTTTGAGCGGGACCCCTGGGCCCAAATCTGCCTATCATATTGTTCTACTTGTAGATTTCTAGGACCCTCTGGATCCTTTTATTTTGCTGTTCTCCCATGCGTCTCTCATTTAGAGTCCCAATAGGATGCCTTCCCCTCTGTCCCAGTTTCCTGGTAAGTGAAGGCTTTCGTGGGACATGCCCCTTGGGCTAGTATGCAGATATAAGTGAGTATATACCATTTGATTCTTTCTGCTTCTGGGTTAACTCACTCATTATGATCATTTCTAGCTCAATCCATTTATCCACAAATTTCGGGAATTCCTTGTTTTTAATAGCTGAGTAGTATTCCATAGTGTATATGTACCACAGTTTCTTTATCCACTCTTCTACTGAGGGACACTTAGGCTGTTTCCATGTTCTGGCTATTATGAATAAGGCTGCTATGAACATGGTTGAGCAAATTTTCTTGTTGTGTGCTGGAGCATCTTCTGGGTATATTCCAAGGAGTGGAATAGCTGGGTCTTGAGGAAGCCCTATTCCCATTTTTCTGAGATAGCACCAGATAGATTTCCAAAGTGGCTGTACTAGTTTGCATTCCCACCAGCAATGAAGGAGTGTTCCTCTCTCCCCACATCCTCGCCAGCATGTGGTGTCGCTTGAATTTTTGATCTTAGCCATTCTGATGGGTGTAAGATGGAATCTCAGAGTTGTTTTGATTTGCATTTCCCTGATGACTAAGGAGGTTGAGCATTTCTTTAAGTGTTTCTCAGCCATTTGATACTCCTCTGTTGAGAATTCTCTGTTTAGTTCCAAGCCCCATTTCTCAATTGGGTTATTCGGTTTGGTGGTGTTTAATTTCTTGAGTTCTTTATATATTTTGGATATTAGACCTTTGTCAGATGTAGGGTTGGTGAAGATTTTTTCCCAGTCTGTAGGCTGTCGCTTTGTTCTCTTGACAGTGTCTCCTGCCTTACAGAAGCTTCTCAGCCTCATGAGGTCCCATTTATTAATGGTTGACATTAAGGCCTGGGCCGTTGGTGTTCTGTTCAGGAAGTTGTCTCCTGTGCCAATATGTTCCAGGCTCTTTCCCACTGTTTCTTCTAAGTGGCTTAGTGTCTCTGGTTTTGTGTTGAGGTCTTTAATCCACTTGGATTTGAGTTTTGTGCAAGGTGACAAATATGGGTCCAGTTTCATTTTTTTACACATAGACCTCCAGTTAGACCAGCACCATTTGTTGAAGATGCTATCCTTTTTCCATTGAATGGATTTGGCTTTTTTGTCAAAAATCAAGTGACCATATGTGTGTGGATTCATATCTGGGTCTTCGATTCGATTCCACTGATCAACCAGCCTGTTGCTGTGCCAGTACCATGCTGTTTTAAGTACTATTGCTTTATAGTACAGTTTGAGATCAGGTATGGAGATTCCTCCGGAGCATCTTTTATTGTACAAGATTGTTTTAGCTATTCTGGGTTTTTTGTTTTTCCATATGAAGTTCAGAATTGAACTTTCAATGTCTTTAAAAAAATGTGTAGTTATTTTGATAGGGATTGCATTGAATCTGTAGATTGCTTTTGGTAGGATGGCCATTTTTACTATGTTAATTCTCCCGATCCATGAGCAAGGGAGATCACGCCATCTTCTCAGGTCATCTTCAATCTCCTTCTTCAGAGTTTTGAAATTTTTTTCATACAAGTCCTTCACTTGCTTAGTTAGGGTAACTCCTAGATATTTTATATTGCTTGTGGCTAATGAGAAGGGTGTGGTTTTCCTAATTTCTTCCTCTGCAAGCTTGTCATTTGTGTATAGGAAGGCTACAGACTTTTTTGAGTTAATTTTGTATCCAGCCAATTTGCTGAAGGTGTTTATCAGCTTTAGGAGTTCTCTGGTGGAGTTTTGAGGGTCACTTATGTACACTATCATATCATCTGCAAAGAGGGATAATTTGACTTCATCCTTTCCCATTTGGATACCCTTGATCTCCTTTTGGTGTCTTATTGCTCTGGCTAGAACTTCGAGTACTATATTGAAGAGATATGGAGAGAGTGGGCAGCCTTGCCTTGTTCCCAATTTGAGAGGAATTTCCTTGAGTATCTCACCATTTACTTTGATTTTGGCTATTGGCTTGCTGTATATAGCCTTTATTATGTTGAGGAAAGTGCCTTGTATCCCCGATCTCTCTAAAACTTTAAACATGAATGGGTGTTGAATTTTATCAAATGCTTTCTCTGCATCCAAGGAGATGATCATGTGGTTTTTTATTTTCAGTTTGTTTATATGGTGGATTACATTGATGGATTTCTGTATATTAAACCATCCCTGCATGCCTGGAATGAAGCCTACTTGGTCATGATGAATGATATCTTTGATGTGCTCCTGTATTCGTTTTGCAAGTATTTTATTTAGTATTTTTGCATCTATGTTCATAAGAGAAATTGGTCTGAAATTCTCTTTCTTTGTTGAGTCTTTGTGAGGTTTAGGTATCAATGAGACTATGGCCTCATAGAATGAATTTGGTAATTTTCCATCCATTTCTATCTTTTGGAGTAGCTTGAAGAGTATCGGTATTAGCTCGCCCTTAAAGGTCTGGTAGAATTCTGCACTGAAACCATCTGGCCCTGGGCTTTTTTTGGTTGGGAGACCATCGATGATTGCTTCTATTTCTGTAGGGGAAATGGGACTATTTAACTTGTTTATCTGTTCTTCATTCAACTTTGGCAAGTGAACTTGATCAAGAAAATCGTCCATTTCCCTTAGATTTTCAAATTTTGTGGCGTATATGCCTTCAAAGTAGGATCTTATGATTCTTTGAATTTCTTCAGTGTCTGTTGTTATGTCTCCCTTTTCATTTCTGATTTTGTTGATTTCAATACTGTCTCTCTGCCTTTTAGTTAGTTTGGCTAATGGTCTGTCTATCTTGTTGGTAAATCTAAAATTCTAATAGAACTCATCCCATCGACCTTAATACAAAAAACTGGCTCATCTCACATTATATGAAAGAGTGAACTCAAGCAAATTAGATCTTCACAGGCCACAAATGTGACTCTAGAACAGTTTACTGAGCCCTATTCTGGAACCCTACAAGCATTAATTTTTTTGGTTGGGGAATAATATTAATTGGTCCCCTCTATTTTCATGTTATATAACATTTCTTGTTATACAATCATAGAAGATGTTACCTCTAGTAAAAAAAAAGTTAGACAATGGAATAGATGTAGAGATAGCTTACATATTGAAATTATCAAAAAGATAATGTAAACATAATAAAAATGTTATACTTTCTAATGGAATAATCCTTCCAAAGATGACATGAGAAAAGAGATGTTAAAATCCCACACATAATAAGGATATGAAAATACCAGAAATAAAAAAATACCATATTTTAAAAAATTTACTGGCCAATACAACAGATGAAAAGATTAATAAAATTGAAGAAGGCTATAGAAAATATCAGAAGAAATGCAAGTGAGTGAAATAAAAATAAAACAAAGGCAAGATAATAACTGTGAAAAAAATACCTGGCACCTAAGTCTTGACAAAGTAGCTATGTTGGCTCAAATGATGATTTGCTTAAGACGACTGTGTACTGTAGGATGTAGGTGCATCTCTGATCTCTACCCTCCAGATATCAGGAACAATTCCTGACTTTGAAAACTGAAAATGTATTTAGACATGGTAGGATGTTGTCTGGAGGCAAAAAGGTATCAATGATTGATAACTAGGAATCTCATATATAATCCCAGCAGTAGATGCAGAAACTGGATAGACCAAAGGGAATAACTGAAAAGCAACTAAATTAGAATATTCCTAAATTTACAAAAGCATTAGAGACTTCAACTTAGATTCCCAAAATTTTGTGTGAAAAAGTGAGAGTAACTAGGAAGAGTTTATATATGACATGTCATAGGATAAATAGTTGAAAAGCAAGGAAGTCATGTGATACAGCTGGGAACAGGAAAGTAAACATTGCTGGCTCAGCAGAAATAATGTTGGAGCTATATCTTTTTTTTTTTTTTTTTTAATTTTGTTTACTGACAGAAGTTTACTGAGATCAAGTTTACTGAGAGAAAAAACAGGCTGCCAACATATAATCTTTTTTCCAGAGGAAGAACATTCAACATGAAAATGAATGAAGACATTTAAAATGTAAAACACTGAGAAAATCTGAAGCAGACATACATTACAAGAAAAGCTAAAAGTAAAGCTATATAGACTAAAGAGAAATAGTGACATATGGATATGTAGGATGCATTTAAAAAAGAAATGAAAATTCGTCCTAAGATTCACTGTAACTCACCAAATTCAAATGGGTTCTTTGAATAGATTCCACTTCAAAAACTTACATGAAAACACAGACAACACAGAATAGCCACAACTGTGTTAAGAAAGAACAATCCTAAGGGACCTTCACTACCAGATTTCAACATTTCTTACAAAGCTATAGTTGTCGAAGCAGTGTGTGGTTGGCACAGTGGTGACATAAGCACAACAGCGAAACAAAAGAGATGGCCAGAAGTTGACGCCCGCTCACAAAGGAGCAGCTGAATCTTTGGGAAGTAATTTGAACATTACACAAAGTGTTGGGGCAGTTAGATGAATGTGTGGGGAATACGGATTTGATATCCAGCTGATTCTGTCTCTAAAAATCAATTTGAGATTAGTTATGGCTACCAGATGAAGCCTAAAACAACAAGGTATCTTAAAACTATATAAAGAATAAGAATAACTTCAAGTCCTAGAGCAAGAGATGGCTCTTGAACAGAACACAGGCTCAATTTCAAAAATACCAAACAAAAGGAGACTTGGGTAAACAATTTATTGTAAGATCAGCAGATAACTATAGAAAAATGAATCTTCAGTGCGTAAATCTGAAAATATATCTAAGAATGTATAAGTCAATAAGAAAAAAATATTAAGATTTGATTTAAAAATTGAGAAACTAGCCAGATATGATGGTATATGTCTATACTCTCAGATCCCAGAGGCTGGGTCCGAGAAAGTGCATTGAGGCCTACATAGTGAATTCCAGGCTAAGCTATGGTACACACACACACACACACACACACACACACACACACACACACACACACACACACCACATACATACACGCACATATGCACACTACGCACACACACATATGTAATCTGTCTCTCTCTCTCTCTCTCTCTCTCTCTCTCTCTCTATCTATTTATTATAAATCTCCTAACTAAAAGAAGTGAGAAAATTGACAGGGGAAACTTCTACTTCTCAAAACAAATGTGAGATGCGAACAAACAAAGGCAAATTTATGCCAATCTCACAGGGACATGCTATCTCACAACATAAGTAAGAACAAGTGGAGTGAAAACAGTAAGTGCTTCTGCCTGCTTGGAGAAGTGTCCTCTTCCACCATACCTGACAAAAGTGAGCAATACTTAATCTGGTTTAGAAAATCATACAGCCACTAATTATAATCTAACCTGAATATAAAAATAATATATATTGTAACTGTATGTTGAAACAGATCCACCCAGTATGTGTTCCCATATCCTCCTCGGTCTTGACTCAAGACAAATTTAAACATCTCTACAGAAACTATTAAAAGGACCTGTACAGCGCCTTTGCCTATAATCTCTTATGACTTAAACAAGGCAATGCTATCTTTAGGAGAATGGGCAAATTAGTAAGATTTCAAATCGTAGAGGTGCAGGCAATAGCATGGATGAACTTCAACACTGAGTCATCATGAGAAAAACCCAGGCACAAAGAAAACTTTTTAAATTTGGTCTTTAAAATTCTGTACTTATGAACTTGGAGGAGTCAGCTGCTTAGATATGGAAATGCATGTGCTTTGTGTGAGTGTGGATTTGGTTAGAGAGAAAAATCTTCTCTGAAGATAGGAAGGCCCAATTCTACAGTCAAGTGCTGGCTCCACAGCAGATATGAGTTAGGTTATCAAACTGGACACATAAAACTGATATTTTAAAGATATTAGTCATTCTTCAGTATAAAGCACACAAAGACAAATAAGCCAATAAAAATGACAGCCAAAGAATTGTCAATTTTCAAAAGAAGAGACAAGAATAGACAAAAGACATGTGAAAGATGTACAATACCTTTAATCATCAAGTGAGTGGAAATTAAAATTAAAGTAAATACTATTTTTACCAGTTAGAGAAGCAACATTTAAAATGATTCATGAAAATGGTGTTAAATTATGGTGGCTTTATGGTAACTCTGTTGATAAATATGTCAAAGCTCATCAAATTTTATATTTAAGGTATATATTTTGACTGAATGGCTACAAAGACTTTATTAAATTATTGAAAATGTTGGCATTTAAAGTATTCATGTCACTGGAGTACAATATGGTACACAAAATAAACCTGGCAGTGAAGCAGATTGAACCAGATTTGAAACAAACAAACAAAAAAATTGGGTGTCCTAGCCAGGTATGGCTGAGGAAGAGAGATCAGAAGTTCAAGGCCATCTTTAGCTACATAGTATAGTAAGGTCAATGCCAGCCTGGTCTACCTCAAACCTTGTCTCAAAAAATGTGTTTTTATCTGTAGAAAAGGGGAAGAAGAAAGAGCCACTGTGGGGGTGGGGAACACACCAAAGAACCTATTGGAATATGTCTTAACATATACTTTTACTGTATGCAAATTTTATCTGAATAATAAAAAGAGAGAAATTTGACATCTGGATGAGTTTAGTCTCTAGGGTGGGCTTAGAGGAATAGTCCTACAAATACAACCTAACTGTCCTGCTTTGGAAACTTCTACTTCTGCCCAAATTAGATGACACCAGGAACCTGCAAGTTAAAGGAAAATAGGAGTGTCAAGTCCACAGCTACCCTCCATCTGTTGAGACACTAATACTATCAACTACTAGTAAAGCAACTCCCCCATGACAGGCATGAGTTCAGTGATTGGTTCTGCCTGCATTGTCTTGTCAGCAGTCCCACAGTGGCCATGTGACTTTAGTAACTGGGGCTATATACTGGAGTTTGACTGGAGAGAAAAATCAATCCATCTTCTCCACATGTGCCTTGTCAAAGGGACCAACAAGGTTGTTTTGTTTCTCTTCTATTTTCATTAAATGTAAGTAATTGCTGCAATATGTCTTAAATGTGGCACTGTAGTATAAGAGGACATGGGGAACATGACTTTCATATTTCAGTGACTCTGGAGAAGCAAAGTCTACAATAACGATGTTGTGATGGAAACCAAGCACTTGTCAGCCATCTTCAACAGAGATGCAATCACTATTACATTTCACAGGCACTGAGCCCAGCAATGCTAAAGGGTGGAAATAGAGTGTAGTTGTTAGCTTTCCATGCACTAAGCACAGCTCTGTAAGTTGCAATCTATTTTTACTTGCATCTTGATTACTCCGGCTCAATATTCTGCTATGATCTTTGGTTCATGATCTGTAATCCAGAGAATAATAACACTAGAAATCTTGTTTGGAATATTAAGAAAGAGGATTGGAGAAAACTTTCATCATCTGGAGCATATTTTTTCATGCAAATATTTTTAGCTAGTCATTCTCACTTAAATGGAATGTAATTATATGATTAGACTGAGATGAGCTACAGGGAAATTTACCAATCTAATTGAAACTAAAAAAAATAATTGGAAAGCCTATCTATGATGCTCCAAACTGCAAAATATATGTATATTAGCCTTATCACTGACTTTGCACTGAAAATTATTCTGGGTCTTGCAAAGGCAAAGCTTGAGGTAAAGGAGCGTATTGAAGAATTTTCTACATAGTCTGAGTCCATATGGCAAATTAATAAAGGATATCATTCTGATTCCCTGACAAGTTATACTTCATATTTTACTCTACGAATTATTTTGAAATTTATTCTTCTATCTTGCTATGCATTAGCTCAGTCACCTAAAGGCTACCAACAGGCTCCATATTGAAAGTTAACATTTAATTTGCACTTCAAAGCATTCGTTCCTAGGCCAAATGTCCTCCTGAGACCATTACACCTTGAGAAAGAGAATTTCTGGACATTTCAGTATTGGAATTGTACTTTCATCCCTGCCAACTTCCACAGATCTCCATGACCTTTGGCCCATCACAGCCTGTTAGGTGATGAGAGGGAAATGAAGAGACCTTTTCTGTTAGCCTGTTCTCATGTCTACTAGGATCCAGTAGGCACAGGATATGACCAATCAGCAGTGCAGTTTTTTTCTTTCTTTTTTTAATTTTCAAATTACATCTCAACTTTTATCCCCTTGCCTTTCTCTTCCCATTCTTCCCTCCCTCCCTCTTTCACCCTGTTCCCATCACCTAGGTCTGTCACAGAAAGGGACCTCCTCCCCCACCATATTGTCACAGCCTATCAAGTCTCATCTTGGTAGCCTTCCTATTCTTTCTCTGAGTGCTACCAGGCCTTCCCACCAAGAGGAAGTGGTCAAATAGGGAAAACCAGAGTTCATGTCAGAGTCAGTCCCTGCTCTCTACATGACTGTGGATAATGTCCGGACCCTTGGCTAGATCTGAGTATGGGTTCAATATTTACTGCATGTATTGTCTTTGGTTGGTGCATTAGCTTGAGCAGACTCCCTGGGTCCAGATCTGACCATCATGATGTCTTTCTTGTAAGTTTCTAGGACCCTCTGGATCCTTTTATCCCTATTCTCCTATACTTCTCTCACTTAGAGTCCCAATAGGAGGTTCCTGCACCTATCCCAATCTCCTGGTAAGTGAAGACTTACAAGGGACATCCCTGTTGGGCTAGTGTCCAATTATAAGTGAGTATATACCATGTTATTCATTATGAGTCTGGGTTAACTCACTCAATAGGATTATTTCTAGTTTCATCCATTTGCCCACAAAATACAGGATTTTCTTATTTTTAATAGCTGAGTAGTATTCCATAGTGTAAATGTACCACAGTCTCTTTATCCATTCTTCGACTGAGGGACATTTAGGTTGTTTCCAGGTTCTGGCCATTATGAATAAGGCTGCTGTGAACACAATTGGGCATATGTCCTTGTTGTGTGGTGGAGCAACTTCTGGGCATATTCCAAGGAGAGATATAGCTGGGTCTTGAGGTAGCCCTATTTGCTGTATTCTGAGAAAGCACCAGAATGATTTTCAAAGTAGTTATACAAGTTTGCACTCCCACAAGCAATGAAAGAGTCTTCCCCTTTCTCCACATCCTTGACAGCATGTGCTGTCACTTGAGTCCTTGTGTTTGGCCATTTGGATGGGTATAGGATGTTTCTCAGAGTCGTTTTGATTTGTATTTCTCTGAATGTTAAGGGCATTGAGCATTTCTTTAAGTGTTTCTCAGCCATTTGATATTCCTCTGTTGAGAATTCTCTGTTTAGTTCTGAGCCCCATTTCTCAATTGGGTTATTTGGTTTGGTGGTGTTTAATTTCTTGAGTTCTTTATATATTTTGGATATTAGACCTTTGTCAGATGTAGGGTTGGTGAAGATCTTTTCCCAGTCTGTAGGCTGTCATTTTGTTCTGTTGACAGTGTCTCCTGCCTTACATGAAGCTTCTCAGCCCCATGAGGTCCCATTTATTAATTGTTGGCCTTAAGGCCTGGGTTGTTGATGTTCTGTTAAGGAAGTTGTCTCCTGTGCCAATATGCTCCATGCTCTTCCTTACTTTTTCTTCTAAGAGATTTAGTATCTCTAGTTTTATATAGAGGTCTTTGATCCACTTGGACATGAGTTCAGTTTCTTTCTTTCTTTCTTTCTTTTTTTTTTTTTTTTAGTAATTTATTCATATTACATCTCGATTGTTAGCCCTTCCCCTGTTTCCTCCCATTCCTCCCTCCCTCCCACTTCCCCCCTTCTCCCCTCCCCTATGTCTGTGATTGAGGGAGACCTCCTCCCCCTATATATGCTCTTAGAATATCGAGTCTCTTCTTGGTAACTTGCTATCCTTCCTCTGAGTGCCGCCAGGCCTCAGTTTCTTGTTGGAGGCAGAAACTGATACCTTCTAAGAAGGAGATTCGTGCTACGTATATCTCTCATTTTGTAGTTCACAATCCCTCTCTCAACATGAATCACAGGCATCTTTTCCCCAAAGTAAACTACAGTTTTCTATTATAAGATTTGAAATTATAATCAAGTAGTTACTTAGTTAACAAACTACTTGCTGAATACTGAAATCAGTGATGTGATAGGGATATTATTGAGAAAGTAATCAGCACAATAATTATGGCTAGTAAAATTGTATTAACTGTATATATTGTGCATAGATAAATGTTGATTAAATAATGTTAAATAATTTTTCACTGATCTTATGAAAGAAAACTTAGAATAAGAGGATATTAGTAATTTGTTGATTTGAACATTATGCAATTGATTTAGGGTTTTGTTTTATTTTTACTTCTTATGTTTCTTTTTAAAGTCTATTTTTGAACATCTGTATCTATGAAGTAATGACCAATGGCTAGAGGAACATAAGAGTGAGCCAAGACAAGACAGAAAATCTGGAAAATTATAGTAGTACAAGACAGCACTAGAGGATTGGGGCACATGTGATAATAGAGAGTGACATAGTCAGTTCACAGGAGAAAGGTTAATAAGGCAATTCTAGCACCTACCTCCTAAAAAATTAATATTCTACATAGCCCTAGTACATGAAGCAACATTCCAAAGAGATAATAATATAAAAATAATAAGAGAAAGAAGCTTAAGAAGTTAGTAAAATAGGTCTTAAGTAACTGTGCTGTGTGATTAGTTAGAAACAGATTAGAGAGAAAAAGTAGAATGTTTGTGTATATGAATTAATTCATTAATTTATTTTTGGTGAGACAAAATTTGACTATTCTTCTGAGTTAAAGCAGTCTACTGAGTTAAATTTATGAAAATTTAACTATGAGGTTCAACACATTTTCATATTTCCTGAAAGCTTCCATCAGTTACTTTAATTACTCTGTGAAGAGCTTACGTGAGGGTACTCATAATCAAGTACTATGTCTGCAGGCACAGAAATTTGGACTTTGGAATATAGCTCCTCAGCATGTTTAAGACCATCCACCAGCAAAGAACCTCTTCTCAAAATATCGATCTGAGTGAAACAGACTGAAGAAACATAAAGCAGATGTTCAGTTAATGGACGGAAACTACACAGATCTTAGCTCAGGTGGTGTGACTGGCTTAAGAGAGTCTGAAGAAGAACTCTAACAGGAACATCAGTAAGTCCAGGTCAAACCTGAAATGAGGTGGGGTTTGTTTGTCTTTAAAGAGTTTACGTGCTAAGACATAACTACTAACAACTGTGTGTCAATTAAGCCATAGCTGCCAGTACAAATCATGCATATATTTATCCAATTTGCTCTGAGATCTATACTACATAATGGAGCCTTAAATATAGGTAGTTTTTAATCAATGGTTTGTTCTTTGAATGATTACAGAAACTGAAGAACATCATATTCAAGGATGTGCAAATGTGAAAGTGTGGTCTCAAACTTCAGGTTTAAATCACTTGAAGCATTGTAAGCATTCATTTTTTCTACTAGGTTTAATAAGATGTTGGCTGTGATGAAACTCACTCTGTTATTCAATAAACCTTCACCTCCTTTAGCAGGCACATGTTAAGTAATATTGTCATTGGTGCAAATTAGGGGGTATGTACCTTTATTATATTTGGGTCTTTTGTGTGGAATACTTGATGTGAAAAATTTCCTTGAAAAAAAAAAGGTACTAAATTAGATGTCATGAATGATCACCACTGCTTTCAGAATGGACTTTTGTTAATATAAATATAGATGTCCATAGAAGTGTGTGTGTGTGTGTGTGTGTGTGTGTGTGTGTGTGTGTGTGTGTGTGTGTGTAAGACCTTGCAGCATAAGGCTGCATTATTGAGTGTACTTATTAGCCTTAAGGTGACTGGCTGGCTGAGAGGAACTCTTTAAGGATTGTTATGATGGAGATAAAAAGCCCGAGTAGAAAGCATGTGCAAGTATTTTTGGGGATTTTGAATTGATTCTAGTTCACACTAACCCATGGCAACCTGCTCCTTCCTCTCCCTCCTCTTCCTTTCTTGTGGCCTTTATCTGTCTCTAAAGCCCGAGAACCTCAGCTCTGCCTACCTCTCTCCTACCCCGCCCAGGTGTAGGCAGGAGTGTTTAGCCAATGTACTTTTTCATTTTTATGATGGACAGAGAGACTAAATACAAGCAATGGGCTAGAGACAAGACATCTCCAGAGATCCATCCCAGTGACTGACTTCCTTTAGTTGTGTCCTATCCCCTACTTTCCAGAACCTCCCAAAATATTACCACCATCTGAGGGCCTAATTTCTAACATATGATCCCACTGGGGACATTTAATATTTTATCCATAAGAAGTGCCTACAAAACAAAACAAAAACAAAAACCCCCAAATCAAAACCAACCAAACCAAAAACAACTCCCCTTCAAAAAATAAATAGCATTAGGAAACTCAGATTTGTATGAACATTCAATCATTTATCACTTAACTTTCTGTCCTAAAACTAAGTGGGGGTTACCTTTGGTATAAAATGGAATTCTGTGCCATTTGCACTACTTTACCCATGAGATCACCTGTGCTATTTCCAGTTAGAAATTGCTCATTTGTGCTGTGATACGATTTTGCACTGTGTGACTAAGTCATGATTTATTTAGCCATTCTGTTTTTGATGGTCCGACACCAGCTGGTTGGAAGCTATTGTGAATATGACTTTCAAGGGATGTTTTAGTAGACATATTTTGGTAAATATATGTAAGCATTTTTGTTGGGTATAACCAAGGAATAAAATTTCCAGGTCATAAAGGATGTAATGTTTATGCCAGCATTTAGAAGACATTGACAAATTTGTTCCTTCTAGTGGGTATGAAATTTACACCTCATGTAGCCAAAATGAGAATTACACAGCCTCTTTAACGGTTGTTATTCTATGTCTTACCCATTTTAGACCTTCTATGATGTGTCATATGGTGGTTTAAAATTGAGGTCTCTTAAAATGTATGAGAACTAACTTTTCAATGCCTCACTCATCAAAACTAGTGTTAATATTTACTTCTCTAAGTTTGTCAACTCCTTGGTAAAACGCATGATTTCCATATTGCTTACTAAGCATTAAAGTATTAGATATTTTTAATAAAAATTGGGATATTTGAGTGACTTATAATATCTTTCTTTTGAAAGTCATCATTGTATTTTGTGTAGATTACCCCCATAGTGGCACAATGTTAAGAACAAGTAGTGTTTCTGAGTAAGATATGTACTATAACATCTTAATTCAGTGGAAGAAGAAAGGCCTTGAAAAGTTAATAGTTTTAGTCATCTTTGTGGGACATTCATTATGTGCCTAACTAAGGCACCAAGCAAAACGCAAATACCATTTTAGCCTATCAATCAGCAGATATGTCACTATTTAAAAAATATGTAGACAATCTGAAAAGTAATGATAAAACAGAACCAACAAATCTCCACCATGAAGTGAATAGCATATTAAATATATTAACTTTACACTGTTGTTTATCAGGAAATATATATTATTAACTGATCATAGAAAGAATGCACTAGAATTAATTACTGTGCTTCATGTGTGCTCTAGTCCAGAGTCTGTATTTTCTTCAGTCCAATTACCTCTCTAGATTCACTGTTTACTCTGTTACTTTTTAAAGAATTGCATAGTAAGGTGTATGATTTGAGTACCTTCACTTTTTCAACAAAAGATACGGTGATAGCAGGTTGAAGTAAAAAATAAAGATTTGAAGTAAGATAAAAATAAATATTAAAAAACCCAAAACAACAGTTATTTGTGTTCAAGAAGAAATGCTTCCGTAGACTAGAAATGCAAGAATAACAAAACACATCAAAGAAAACAGTGCTCTGGCTAGGAATTAGGAGTACAGAGAGCAGGCGCATGGCACAAAAGCACTTTTTCAAATGTATGTAAGAGTACATCAAGCTTATTTCCTGTGCTGTGTATGGTGATAAGCCACGTCATCACTACTATTACTACTTATATGTTTTGACCTCTGTAACTGAGATAAACATTACTGAGATTATTATGGATAATCAGTGTTAAGTCCAGAGTGCTGGCTAAGGGGACCTCAGAAGTCTTAGCCAAAGCTGGCTATGCAGAAGAAGACAGCTACATTAGCAACAAAGACAGCAAAACCCCTGTTAAGATGAACCTGCTCACCAGTCTCTGGAAGCATATGAGTCAAGGTGTGGTGCCACATGCTTGTCATGTTAATTCTTATGAGGCTGAAACAGGAAAGACCCAAGTTCAAGGCCAGCCTGGGCTCCACAGTATTGCCAGCATTTGCTGCTTGTGTGTGCTCTTTTTATTTCTTCCATCCTTTGCCTTTCAACCCCTAACACTAGATAGGAAAGAAAAAAATTAGGGGAGTGGGTGGGGGCATTGTCATTGTTAGACAATTTCCTGCTGATTAGGTTGTCAAGTTCCTTGGGACAAATTTGATTACTACCCATGGGAAATCTAATTTCTTCTTGTTTCTTTGTGCCTGACTATTTGACATACCACAACCAACAGTGTGTGTGTGTGTATATAGATATATATATTCTGAAAAGTCACTAGAATTCCAAATGTCACACATTCCCAGAAGCTATCTATAGCTGACAAAGCTACATCTCCACCAGAGCACAAGGTGGAGTCCCAAATACCCATGCCTCTGATTTAAATAAAAACATATTCCCATAATATGTCTGTGTTTTTAAAGAAACCAGAATTCTCATTATAACACAGTAAGTCCCTGTCTCAGAAACAAAGGCAATAAGCCTAAACCAACATGTAAGTCATACTGAGGAACACTGCTGCTAAAACAGGGGAATTCATTGATTAGTAGATAATAAAAACAACTTAAGAAGTACCCTGAAGTATTTGGATATTAAATCAAGAAGTGTAGGAGGGCAAATGATATCCAAAAAGAAACAACTGCAAACTGAAAAAAAAAAAAGACATGAAAATTATACTAGTAAGTCTTAGAAGTGAAAAAACATACTTGAAATAAAACACCTGCTATTCTGGCTAAACGAATGTGAGCATAGTTAAATAGCAAATTCAAGAAATGATAGGGTATTGGTTACATAAGAGGAAGCTTAGGTAGATATTGAGATGGAACATATTTAGGAAAAATCAAAGAAGATGGAGGATAAAACAACAGTAGTAGATTACATTATATGCATGTGATCAAGGAAAGGGTTAGGGGAGATAGAGATTGCAAAAGTGACATTATTGCAAATGTGTTTGAAAACATAGAATACTTTTATATTAAAAGTTGAAGTGCATGCTCCTGCACCAGGGATGATAAGCACACACTCACCATACTCTCTTGAAACTAACAGATATTCAAAATGAAAATGAAATTTTCCATGTGAGTGACAAAAGAAACAGGATTTATTTACACAATGACCAGGCCCACCAAAGATCTTATCTGTAATGCTAAATACTAGTGTGCAAGAGAAGACATCTTAAAATGCTGGAGAAATGTCACAATTGAAACTGTCACATAAGAAGAACATGTTAAGAGTGGTGGTGCATTCCTGTGATCTCAGCACATGGGAGGTGTAGGCAGGAGGATCTAGAGTTCAAAGTCACCCTGGACTATTTGAAAGCCTGTTGCTAAAAGAAAATGAGGGGCTGGTGGAAAACAAAAGCAGAACAGTTTTTCTCTATGACAAACATTTCTCAAAGAGCTATTAAAGGATGCTTCACAGAAACCTTACCACATTTCATGTTGGGTGGGGCTTATTATAATTATAGCATCTGACAACGCTGTAGGTCTCTATCCGTTACTCAGAATCACAAAGGACTCAAAGTTCTAAAACATATAGGAAAGTAATTACATCTTCCTAAGTCCCTCCTGGCCTAGTCTTACATAGCACCCAGATTAATATAGAAATGGCAATCCTGTGTTTGCAACACCTCCATATGTGGGCTTTATATTACAAGCTTTCACCAGTTCTACAGTTCAGCACTTGTATTGCTGTCTGGGTCATCTGTTCTATTGTTATCACACACTTAGATAGTGCTTGTCTTATAGATAGGCTTCTTGAGTACAGTGTCTTCTGCACTGCTAAGCTGCTGCCAGCAATCTTCATAGATTTTTAGCATCTTTGAAGAAAACAATTCTATCTTCTGGGCCATTTGGAAGCTTTGAGTGGCTACTGAGGTGCCTTGCCCTCATTTTAGTTTCTGTCTTGCATTTCAGAGAAACGTTGTTCTCTTGTTGTTAGATACAGCAGTCAGGGTTTGCTTCTTTAATTTGTTCAGGCACCATGCAAAAAGAGTCCATTCATATCACTGGCCATTGGCAGGGTTAACAATTTTTTAAGTTAATTGATTTCTTGGCACTGAAGTTTACACTTTGAAAAACACTTTTATTGGAGGAAATATGAATCACAAGTTGAACCTAAGACTTTAAGTCATTCTTGATTTCTTTGCTAGCTGTTCATTCATGCAGCTTTAGATAAAGCCTGGGCCCAGGCAGGTGAGCATGCCGCTTGTGTTGACAGGATACACTAAGGAGTCTCATTACTCAGCTTATCTCCTGAAACTAGTTTTCTTCCCTATGTATATTTTTTATATACTCCTTACTGAGAAATGCTTGTTTCCTTTCACTGTTTGATGAATTTATTCTTCTAATAATACTAATATGCAATGGTAAATATTAAAGTTGTATAGCATAATTTTTACATAGAAAGCAAAAAAATATAAGCCTGTATAACAGGAATGGTATTCAGTTGGTGATTGGATGGTTACAACTTTATAAATTTGGAACTCTAATATAGTAAATGCTTGTTTGCATTCTTCATTACTCCAAAAATTATTCAGAAAGTGTGAGACCTAAATTTTAAAATCAAGATCAACACTTAAATAATTAAAAATGTAGACCAAAAATTTAAGGAATGGAAACAACATTAACTAGAGTTAGAGTTTATTATAAATTTATGACATAAGATACTTCCTGTGTGTTGAAAAGTACTGTAATTTGGGCCTTAGTGACTAAATCACCACAGAGAGGGGGGAACCAGATCATTACTGTGAAGGACATAAACTAAATGCACTAGCAGACATCCTCAATGACATATGTGTAACACATTTCAGGAACACTTTGTGTTCTTGGGCATATTTTCATGCTAGCCTACACTTTGGCTTTTCTTTGGCAATCAGAGTCCATGTATCTCAGGGTCTTGAAGGACACATTTTGTAGCACATTACTCAGAGTTAGCAAAAAATTGGTGTGGAGTGCTAATTAACCTATTTTGTTTGGTGAAGTGTTAGGCTTCTTTATGGGATTTTTTGTAAAATTGTTCATTCACTAACCTTCGTGATCAGGAGAAGATAAAGATTTCTCTGGGTAGTGTAAAAATATCCTCCAGTAAAGGATTTTCAGTGAATCTTTACCCTACACAACCAATTACCAGACAGCAACTTAGTTTTCATAATGTATTAACATAGGTCATTGACTTTTAGTATTCTTCTAGTTTGGAAATTTCTATTATCCTTCTCAGGGTGCCTCCAGGGGACCATGTTTTTATAATTGTGTGAATGTAAACAGACTGATGGACAAAAGCTGGTCACTAAGTATACAGCCAATGGGCCAGATCAAGGCAACAGATACAGTTTTTCTTGTGGCAATCTCAGGATGTGCTAGTGTAAAGCAGACATCATGCTCTTTGCTTGAGTGTCTTAGGTAAATAATACACATATTTTTAGTACTTCTATAATTTGTTCGTTTGCCTTTTTAGAAACAGATGCCCAAATATTGTCTCATGCTTACAGTCCCCAAAACCAGCAGTAATGGAGCACAGACTCTTCTTTCTCCTCTCAGACCTTCTTCACACCCAATGTTACGTTGTTGCAACCAAACACTGGAGAAGGCTAGTACATTGACCATAGCTGCAAACCTGAAATGTGCTCTTTCTGTTATTTTCCAGGCACTGTGCTAGTTCTGGGAATAAGGACGTGAATAATGACAGCTGTTATCTAAGGAGTTCATCTTTTTTTTTTATTAATTTATTCTTGTTACATCTCAATGGTTATTCCATCCCTTGTATCCTCCCATTCTTCCCTCCCTCCCATTTTCCCATTATTCCCCTCCCCTATGACTGTTCCTGAGGGGGATTACCTCCCCTTGTATATGCTCGAGACTATTTATTTCATTGTCTAGTAGAGAGATTTTTCTAGCATATCATTGTGTCCTCAAAGGAATGTATCTGCAAAACCTTTAAATTTAACTTGGGATATAACTTTTGCAGAAAACCTGTTTCAAGACCACCAAATAATCAATATAGCTAAATTTAAAAGATGTGTTATATTATACCTGTGTGTCAGAAAGTAAAGTTCAGCCAAATAGCAGTTGATAGCTGATAATTTAAACAGGTAGTATTAATGGAAAAATCAGCTCAACAGTTTCTGAATAATCAATTTTTTTCTCTAATTTAAATGTTGTCTACCTTGATTTTACTTTCTCATAGTAGTTTGGTATATATTTCTTTTCATGCTATTAATACTCATTCAAACTGAGAGAACCATGAGTTTTCATATGTATTAACTGCTAATTGTATCTGTGAGTTGTTTTGTTATTTAAGCAGCTCGTCAAGGTCTCTGATTTAAGTAGGTAAAGAGTGTGTGAATAGAACTTACACCAAACAAATTGATAATGATTTGAATCTTCAGTGTCTCCCTAAGCTCATCCTTTTTAATGTTTTATTGGTATATGTTAATTATACATAATAGAGGGTTCTATTAAGACATTTCATATACACAAATGCCATATTTATATCATTTTATTATGTATTATCACCCTTCTACCCTTAATTGTTCCCCCTTCCTCCTCCTCCTCCTCCTCCTCCTCCTCCTCCTCCTCTTCTTCTTCTTCTTCTTCTTCTTCTTCTTCTTCTTTTCTTCTTCTTCTTCTTCTTTTCTCTCTCTCTCTCTCTCTCTCTCTCTCTCTCTCTCTCTCTCTCTCTCTCTCTCTCTCTAATCTAATGAATTTTATTAGGGTTACTTATGGGAATGTGAGTGCATGTTTGTTTATAGGAACATGAAAACATTACCAGTGGCTGTACTATGAACCACTAATTGCATGTATATCATTTGAGTGTGATGGAAGCTGTAAGCTTCTCCTGCTTACATTACAGAATGTTGAATAGCTTTACTCTCATGAAGATCCTGTGTAGGTAATCACAGCTATGAATCCAAGAGTTCAGTAGACGTGCCCAGATACCAGCATTTCTTCAGCATCCCTCCCTTCTTCTTCCAGATGTTACAATTTTTTTCTTTCCTTATTTCTATGATGTTCTGTGAGCCAAAATCTCATCTTTATAAGTCTTGGTCCTCATCTGAAGGCTGTGTTGGAGATGGTGGGAACTTAGGAAAGTAGGGGCTAGGTGGAGAAAGTCTGTCCTTAGGGGTGCTTCTTTGAAGAGTATTTGGGACTCTGACTACTCTTCCCCACTCTTCTTCCTAACAGCCATGAGCTGAGGAGCTTCGCTCCACCACATGGTCCCCACCATTAGATTCTACCTCACTACAGGCTGAAACTGAGAATGTTAAGCAATAAAGACTGAGACCTATGAAAACTTCCGCCTCTCCACAAAACCAAACTTGTTCTTTTTAAAAAGCATGTGTGTGTGGATATATGAACGGAGGTACAGGTGTATATGTATGGATGTGCGTATCCATGTAGAGGTTGGAGGTTAACACTGGTTGTCTTCTTCGGTCGTTCTCCATTATTCTTATTATTTATGATTATTATTAGATAGGTTCTCTTACTGAACCTAGGGTGCATCAGTTTGGGTAGACTGGCTCTTCAATAAGCTTCAGGGATCCACCTGTATTTGACCTCTCAGAACTGGGACTATAGATTCAAGCTGCTGTGCCCAGCTTTGTACGTGACTGTTAGAGATGCAACTCAGGTTCCCATTTTGTGTGGGAAGCACTTACTGACTGAGCTGTATCTCTATTCCATTCCTCCTTTTAACTCTGATATTTCAGGGAATTTTTTTGTCATAATGAAAGACATCTACCACACATGGCATCTTTAGTTGACACAGTTATCATAGGTATGTAAGTTGTGACCTCTCTGGACTGACTTTCCGTTAGGCTTTCTTTACTTAGAGAAGTTTTCTGGATTTTCTGTTTTTTATTTTTTGTTTCTTTACTTATAGAGGCTATTTTCTTCACCTGGATATTCACCTACTAAATATTCAAATCACGTCCCACAAGGAGACTTCAATGAATCATTCTGGTCAGCCTGGTTCTGTCAACCCTGGCACTATCATCTTAGCTACACTGTAAGTAACTGGATTTTTCCTGTGTCTAGAGTTTTACAGAAAACATACACAAAGAACAAAATCTATAATCTGTTCTTCTGCAGGCTGACAGCTCTTTTACGAACAAGAATGCGACATGATGAACATTGGTTTAGAGACTGAGATGTTTGGCCTCTAGTCTATTTTAGTTCTCTGCTAACCACAAAAACCTGGCCTAGTCGAGTATCTTTCTAGTACATAAAGGATAACTTTGGCTAACTCACACTTGGGACTGTTGTGGTACTCAAGATAGGTAAGAAGTGACAATGTTGCCTGTGCAAGAAAGCCTTGAGCTTAAGTGTTTTACTGACATTATGTTGAAATTCTTAAAACAAAACAAAACAAAACAAAACAATGCCCTCATCTTTTTATTTGGGTTTTGGAAGTTAAGTCCATGGGGGAAAATATAGCATGGGAAGAGAACACTTATGTTCATAGTCAATGACTAAGGGGTGAAGGGATTGCCCACATTGCCCACAGTTTCCTCTGAAATTCAAATGCATTTCTAATACAGAAGGAAAGTAATGGTGTCCTGAAAATCAACCCATGGATTCCATCTAAACTTCTCTTATTTGCGTTATCTCTTGCAAGATATTTGATGCCATTGTGTATCCTGAGGGTGTTAACTGTAACAATCTGTTTCCTGTTTGGCATGGTTCAGCCCTAACACACATCTTTAATCCAAGAACCTTCTTGTAGTGGATGTAAACATATATTGTATATATATGGGGGAGGGGAGGGCAGAGTGGTTTGGTCTTGGCTGTTCATCATTCCACTTTAAGATGCACCTAGAGAGAACCACTGCAGACAATGCTTCGAGGTTCCAGGTTCCTGCTGCTACCCCGAGTTTAGGCAGCTACACTTGCAGTAACCTTTGCTGAATTGTTCATTTGATGTTTAAGGGGTCTGCTGGTCTCCTGCTAACTATGCTAGTGGAATCACTTCAAGGAACTGAGTCTAAAAAGGTTTACTTCTCCGGTTCCCATTAATCTCTTTTCTCTCCAATCTATAGTAAGTGAGTTGGAAGGGAGATATAAGCATTAAAGATCCCCAAATAAAGGTTTGAAAAGTTCAAAGCCTACACTTTCCGTGTTCAGCCAGCCCTAGCACACACCTTTAAGACAAAAGCTTTCTGTACACAAGATTTAATAAAGTTCACATCCCTAGGCCAATAAACCCTAGGTCAAGGGAAACACCAGGAAACCAGCTGACAGGAATTAAAGAGTAGGAGGGACTTTGAGTTGAAGGGTATTTAAGAAACATGGTGCATCAGTCTCGGGTGACTGATGACTGTTCCTTTTATTTTGATGTTGGTTGTGGTAGTGTGTTTGTAGGCTTATCCTCTTTTGATTTAGCTTTAGTGAAGTTTTATATATATATATATATCTTGTTTTTTTTTTGAGGTGGTGTAATTAACCTCCTCAGGGAGGCATTTTTCTTCTGGTGTCTTTTGTAGGGCTATATTTGCGCATAGATACTGTTTAAATTTAGATCTGTGGTGTAATATCTTGTTTTCTCCATCTATGGTGAATGAAAGTTTTGGTGGGCAAAGTAAGCTGGATTGAAATCTGTTTGCTCTTCATGGTGTCTTTGATTTCTTGGATGTTTAGTGTCAGATTTTTTTTTTTTTTTAGATTTAACATTTTCTTTCATGGATGCATGGAAAAGATCTAGGTCCCCATCTCAGATGTAGCAGACACACATTTCAGTCTCCGTATGGATCCCCTAGAAAAAGGGGAGCAGGGGCTGTCTCCACCATGGAGTCTATTACTTCCTCCTGTTGGGTAACTTTACCAGGCCACAGAGGAAAAGGATGAAGGCAGTCCTGATAGGATTTGATAGGCTAGGGTCAGTTATTAAGGGAGGTGAGCTCTCCCTTTCTCTGGATTAGGGGAGGAGCATAGGAGGAAGAGGGAGGGAGGGTAAGACTGGGAGGAGATGAGAGAGGGGACTGTAATACAAAGGGAATAAACTTTTAAAAAATAAATTTATATTTAAAATGCCTTGATTAACTCTTTTCTTTGTTTTACTACTATATGTTAGTTACTATGTTAGAACATAGAATTTTGGGTAATCTAAAGCAGTGTTCCCAGGTCATAGTTGTTCATATTTGTTTAGCTTTAGAATAAACTAACTCTTATCACCTTGGGGCAAGGGGGGAAAACAGCATGGATAAGAAGAAGGGGCTTTTGAGCTTTGAGCTAGCAACCTTGTTGGCTTTTAGTTTTGTAACTTTTCTCCCTGGGCTGTCAGCTGAGCTGGTGAGGTTTTTAGTTTTTCCTCTGGGATGTGAACTGAGTGGAAAGGTCAGCTGGGTGTTTTCTCTGCCTCTCTGAGGTAGCAAGTTTTCACCTCAGCATCTGGCTCTTGAGTCTTATTGGTAAAGTCAAAGGGTTGACATTTACATTTTTTGAAAAACAGCAGTTATCACTTTCCCCTAGCCAAAATTTATGGGGCAAATATTGAGATAAAAGGGAAGAACAGTCCCTCCCTTTTTTTCTGTTTTTCTTTATCTGCCACTTAGGCAAAGACACAGCATCAGTAACGTTCAAGAGATAAGATGTAGGTAGTGGTGACAGTACTGACACAAAGTGAAAGAACTTAACATCACTGAACAGTATACTGCAAATTTCTTGTCATGTTGAATTTTGTATTATCTTTATTCAATCATAATAAGAAATATAAATATTATTTAATAGAAGAATTAAAAACAACCAAGTTAGTTGATAATGTATACAGTATTAATGATGAAAACACATATGTATAAGCTATGTTATGTGAATACTATTATTTGGTGGTGTTACATACAGTTTAAATGCTCTTATACCTTCATTTAAAATGAGTGCGATTTTTCAGATGGTTAAAGATATTGAATACTTCTTTAAGTGCATCTTGGATGTTACGGATTCCTTTGTCAAGAATTCTGTGTTTATGTCCTTACCCCATTTTAAAACTGGATTATTTGGTTCGATGATATCTAGTTTCTTGAGTTCTTTATATATTTTGAATACCAGCCCTTTTTCAGATGTGGGGTTGGTGAAGAACTTTTTCCATTCTCTAGCTGCCATTTTGTCCTTTTGACAGTGTTCTTTGTCTAACAGAAGCTTTTCAGTTTCCGGAGGGCCCATTTATTGATTGTTGATATTAGTACCTACACTATTTTTGTTCTATTCAGGAAGCTGTCTCCTGTGCCAATGCGTTAAAGGCTATTCCCCACTCTCTCTTCTATCAGCTTCAGTAAATATAGTTTTCTGTTGAGGTCTTTAATTAATTTGGTCTTTCACTTGCTTTCCTGGAGTTATACCAAGACATTTTATATTGTTTGTGCTGATTGTGAAGGGTATTATTTCACCATTTTTTTCTTATCCTGTTTAATATTTGAAATAGGAGTGCTAAGGATTTTTCTTTTAGTTTATTTTATATCTAGCTACTTTGATGATGGTAGAATTTCTGGTGTCGCTTATGTAATTTATTATATCATCTGCAAATAGTGATACTTTGACTTCTTTCTCTCCAATCTGTATCCAATTAATCTCCTTTAATTATCTTATTGCTCTAGCTAGAACTTTAAGTATTATACTGAATAGGTCTTTCAGATTCCATCCTACACCTATCAGAATGGCTAAGATGAAAGAAACAAGCAATAGCTCACAATGTTAAAGATATGGAACAGGAGGAACACTCCTCCTTTGCTGGTGGGAGTGAAACTTATACAGCCATTCTGGAAATCAATTTAATTTTTTGTCAGAAAGTTAGGAATAGTTCCACCTCAAGACCCAGCTATACCACTCCTGGGCATATACCTAAAATATGTTCTACCATATCATAAGGACACTTGCCCAACTATGTTCATAGCAGCTTTACTAATAATAACCCCAGACTGGAAACAACCTAGATGTACTTCAACTGAAGAATGCATAAAGAAAATATGGTACATTTAAACAACGGAGTATTACTCAGCTAGTAAAAATAACGAAATCATGAAATTTGCCCACAGATGGATTGAACTAGAAAATATTATCCTGAGCAATGCAACCCAGACTATGAAAGACAACATGGTATATACTCACTTTTAAGTGGCTAAAGTATGTTACAATACACAGACCCAAATAAGTTAAGTAAAAAGTGGGGCTAAATGAGAGGAATATCACTGAGAATGGGAAATAGAATACACATCATGGGTGGATGGGGACAGTGGGCTGTTGGGGCATGGGATTGGGAGGATCAGTTATGGGGAGGATGGAGGAAGAGAGTACAGGGAGAGACAACTCAAACAGGAGGAGGGGCAGCATCTATTGGATGAGATAGAAACCTAAGACAATGGAGACTTCTAGGAATGGATGAGGATGACCCTATCTAAGACTGCTAGCAATGGAGGATATGAAGCCTGAACTGGCCATTTCTTGTTATCAGGCAAGGTATTGGGATACCAACCCAGCCACAAAGCCATCAACTCACAATCTGTCCTGTCTACAAGATGAGCTTGGATAAATATGCCATGAGAGGGATCCCACCCTGACATTACCTGGAGGGCCATGTGCTAGAGACTAGAGAGTCAAGAGACTCATGATAGAACAAAATACAAGTGTTGAAAAATGACAATGAAATGATTCCTAATGACATTCTGCTATACTCAGAGATCTGCATTTAGCCCAATTGTTATCAGGGAAGATTAACCCAGCACTTGATGGAAGCAGATGTAGAGACTCAAAGCCAAACATTGGGCAGAGCTTGCAAAGTCTCAAGGAAGAAGGAAAGGAAGGATTGTTGGAGCCAGAAGAGTCAAGGACATCATAAAAACCCCCACAGAATCAACCAGCCAGAGATATAGGGGCTGACAGAGACTGAACTGCCACCCAGTGAGCCTGCGTAGGACTAAACGAGAGACCCTTTACATAGGTTTTAGTTGTCTAGCTTTATCTTCTTGTGGGACTCCCAATGGTAGGATCAGGAGTTGTCTCTGACTCCATTGCCTGCCTTTGGGTCCCTTTCTTCCTATTGGGTGACGTTGTCTAGCATTAATAGAAATGGAGGTGTCTAGCCTTACTGCAACTTGATATGCTATGACTGCTTGATGTCCACTGAGGCCTGCCATTTTACGAAGATAGATAAAGGAAGAGTGGGGGGGGGTGCAGGCAGAGGGGAGGTAGTGGGTGGGACTTGGAGGAGAGGAGGGATGTGAGACTGTGGGCAGGATGAAAAACAAACAAACAAACAAACAAAACAAAACAAAACAACAAAAAAAAAACCATGAGTGTTCCGGGGGCATTTCTGGGTCTTAGCAAATGAACAAAGGCTGTTGAGAAAAGGAGAAAGATTAAGGTTGCTGTACCTAGGCCAACCCTTGCTGCCCACTTATCTTCCTGTGCAGTGTTTGCTGCACACACCAGCAATGTTCTTCTGTGAATAGTCCTCAGTGCCATCTCTACTGTGGCCACCACTGCTGCTGTAACAGTAACTGCATTGACATTAACTAAGTGTACCAGTGAACTGCTTTCAGGAGAAAGCCAGGATGTTCAGAAGGAATGTCCAGTCTATGAAAAGGAAACATGTAGAATGAATTAATGCAGTAGGTTGTAAGTATACACAACAGAAGTGTGACTAGGAAACATGAATCTGAGTGTTTCAGCCAAAGAAATCTCTCCTTTCCTCACCATTGTTGAGGTGAGCTACACAGGATTCCAGAGCTGTGCTATGGCCAATAGTACACTGCCCTTACAATACACAAAGACATTAGTGTGTACAGGTATAATATGCATTGCATTGGTAAATTTTCATGTGCTATTTTCACTTTTTGAGAGCTGCTTCTGAGAACAAGAATCTGGTCTCTTTGTCTCATACTCTAGCATGCTTATCTCAAGTGTTCTCTCAGACTCCTGGTCAAACTAGACTCCTGATCTTGTAATGGAGAAAGGAGAATGACAAATAGGTAGGGGTTTTTAAAGCATTGTACCCTTGAAAACAGCTAGAGTATAAACTGTGTTCAACAGAGGTTACTATTGTTTATTCCATAGCAAACATTTCCTTGCAGTGGGCATTAGGAACTGGAAGTTCATGCATGGAGAGGATGAGTGGGGATTAGATGCTGGAAGTGTATTATGGAGAGGATGCTCTACTCTGTCTGGAAACTCCAGCTGGACTGCTTCAGCAGATTCTCTTGGAATTTCTGTTTGGTGTTGTAAGCACCCAAGTGATAGCATCTTGCTATAGCTACTTGCCGTTTGCTCTTTTGTTGAGAGCCTCACTGGAGGGAAAAAGCTCCACTCTACTTGGGATTCTCTTTTGGAAACTTCTATGTGCTATATCCAACCAAAGACAATGAGACAGATGAAATTTCAGAAAAAGAATTCAGAACCCCACTTTTGTAAAAGATTAATAACCATATAAAGTATTCCTATAAGCTGATGAAAGAAATAAGGATCTAGAGAAATGACAAAAGAAAAAACACAAAGTTATTTAAATAGTCACCAACTTGGAAAATTAAAGAAATATGGAAAAAAATTCAGCAAAGAAATGGATTTCCTATAAAAGAATCAAATTGAACCTCTGGAAATGAGAGAATCAATCAATCAATCTAATAATACAATATCAGCATGAAACAAAATGGAGGAATTAATTTCATGGATGGAGAGCAAAGTGAAGACCATAATACAATCAGTCATGAATAAAGAAAAAGTTATTTCTAAGCCCCTTACCTAGCTAGTAAAATTATCATAAATGTGAGAAAACAAAGGATGACAATAAACCTACTGAGCAAATAGGAGCCACAAATAAGCTGGTGTTAACAATTCTAGTATCCAACAAAGTACATTTCAGATGAAACTAGTGAGAAGAGATAAAGAGGTCCAGTACATACAAGTAAAGGGACACTTCTTTCAGGAAGCTATAACAATGTAAATAATTATACACTAATCACTACTCACAAACACTGAAAGGCATCAAAGGTCAACATAGGTCCTCACATAAGAATAGTGGGAGGCTTCAACACTGCACTCTCACTGTACAGTCAAGGCTAAAAACCCAACACATTTAGAGCTAAATAATACCACGGATAAATTGGTTGTAACAGTTATCTAAAAGTTTTTCAGCCCATAGATTGTGAGTAGATATTCTTCTTAGTGGCACATGAAGCACTATCTGAAATTGCTATTGTAGACTACAACACAAGCATTAACAAATATAAACAAAACTCGTTAATTTGATGTAACTTATTAGAACACAGTAGGATCAAAGTAGATATCAACAAGAAGTGAAAATTCAAAACTATGCTAAAGCTTGGACACTAATCAGTATGCTTTTGAAAGAATAGCAACAGTGGGTCATTGAAGAATTTGGACTGAAAACTTAAAAATGTAGTAGAAATATCTCAGAACCTCTCAGGTATTGCCAAAATAGTCCTCTGTGAAAACTTTATAGTTGTAAATCATCACATTTTAAAAAGTACAATCTGAAATAAGTAATCTAATGATGTGACTTAAAACTCAAGAAAAAGAAAAAGTAGGCAAACTAAAACCCAGTAGCTAAAACAAAGCAATAAATATTTGGGCTGAAATTAATGACCTAGGGACCCAAAGACCAATACACAGAATCAACCAAAGAGCTAGTTCTTTGAAAAGTCTTAAGATACTGGGAAACTCTTTATCAAACTAATAAAAAAGAAAACAAACCCCAAATCAATAAAAAAATTTAGAGGAATTTAGAAAATCTTTAGGAACTTTGAGAATTAATATTTTAAAAAGCTGGAAAACTCAGAAAAAAGGATGAACTTCTAAATGGTTGTTAAATCCAAACAACACAATGAAGTTAAACAGACCTGTAACTGAAAGCAAGGTTGATGCAGTTTTGCTTAATTCATTCTCCTTGCAAGGTTTTTCAGGACTTGGGCAGATCTGTGTTTTCTCACAGTTATCTGTAGCTAGTTATGTTAGTGAGAAATGTTTTGTGAAATTAAAAAAAAATTTGTGTGAATTTAAAAGAGAGCAAGGAGAGGCACATGGGTGGGTTGGAAAGAGGCAAATATAAGAGAGAATTTTGTAATTATCTCAAAAATTAAACTAAGTAATTAAAAAGTACATACAAGTATGTAGTTTTCTCATTACAAAGTAGTAGTAAATAATACTTTTTATGTGATGATTTTTCTCCTGTGTATGGCAAGGCAATATTATGATAAAAATATCTCTTACATTCTAAGAGACTGGAACTTTGGCGGGACTTCACAGCCAGAGCTAAGTATATATCCTGAGGTCACTTAAGATTGCCATCCTACTGTGTACTCAGCCTGTTTGTTTATTCTGCCTTTAAGAGAAGAATGCAACAGCCAACCTCAGTGACCTTTTATTTTTCATATTATTAACTTTTACAACCTAAGCTAATATGCAACTATCATGTTAATTAGTATTACCTTACCAGAGAGAGCAAGCCATGTGTGATTGAGTGCTATCGTAATCATTTGTTGAAAACAGCAAATGTAAATTAAAATCAACGTTATAAAATGGGTATCCACCATAAAAATTGAATTCAGGAGATGGCTGTTACTTGATAAACAATGATGTTTGCAGTGCCGTTATCTGTGTCAGTTGGAGTCAGTGACTAATCCCTTGTAAAACTTGGGTAAAAATTTCTGCAATGCATCCCTCATTCCTTCCCCATATGATGCTTTTTATGATGTTCAATAAGAGAGAATGGGAATATTTTCCTTAGACACAGACACACTCAGACCAACAGACACAGACACAAGGGCCGCTTCACCAGACAGCATCTAGGACAGGCACCGAGTCAGACTCTTACAACAGACAAACAAGGATGATGATAGAAAGCATGGGGAGAGTGAATCAGAGAATGAATCTAGGCCCCCTCCTGTCCAAGGGCACCAAGTGCTTCATTGATTTCTGTCCTTAATGTGGCACTGATGCATTATTGACAGCTGAGTTTATTATTAATGCATTCAAGCTGATGTATCTGTGTTATTATTAATAACTTTATTTGGTGGATTTTCTTTTGTTATTCCCACTCTGCCCTCAATTCCCTATTCAATGTGTGTGCTATTTGAGAAATGTATTCAGTGTCTCAGTCTTGCATTAATCAGTGACAACATTTAACAATGAAAACCTAATGAATCAGAAAAGATTTAAATCGGTCATAACCATCTTTTCATTTTTACTAATTACTTTGTGGGTTTTTCCTTACATTTTGTTAGTTTAAAGGATTCTCTAAAGGAAAAGAAGAAAGACTTTTAAATTCCCACAGGCCCTTTCAAGTTATTCTTGCCAATTCTATAAGCAATAAAAAGAAAAAAGGATGCCTCCTGCAGCTCTAAAGACCCCTTAGTGTTAAGTTAGGCTTTGAAGGTTGGCCTACCTCCCTTTTAATCATTCTTTACATCCATGCCTCCTTTCTCTATACTGAATTTTCCTATATCATGTGTGTCTTTAATTTTTCTCAGCCAATATTTTTATACCATTGATTACTGATAGAAAGAATAAAAACACTTCATTGAGTTCCCTCCTTTACTCTGTTTTTTGTTTACATTATCTCCTCCTCTCTACATACATATGTGTTACTGAGTTAGTGACTGTCATCTTCAAATTACACATGCCTATGTCCAGTTACAGAGAATTAAGTAGACATTAAATGCTGGATTCTGCTTTTATTTTAAATATAAAAGATTCATGAAATCAAATCAGTTGTTCTATTGCTTGGTTATTCAAGGCTTAAACATTTAATGTTACTTTTTTTTTTTTAGATTTTTTTATTAATTTATTCATATTACATCTCGATTGTCAGCCCTTCCCCTGTTTCCTCCCATTCTTCCCTCCCTCCCATTTCTCCCCTTCTCCCCTCCCATATGTCCGTGACCTAGGGAGACCTCCTCCCCCTATACATGCTCTCAGAATATCAAGTCTCTTCTTGGTAACTAGCTATCCTTCCTCTGAGTGCCACCAAGTCTCCCCATTTGGGGGACATGGTCAGAAAAGGGGCACCAGAGTTCCTGTGAGAGTCAGATCTCACTCTCCACTCAACGGTGGAGAGTATCATGTTCGTCGGCTAGGTCTTGGTAGGGGTTCGAAGCTTACTGCCTATATTCTCCTTGGCTGGTGCCTTAGTTTGAGGAGGACCCCAGGATCCAGATCTGCCTGTCATAAAGTTCTTCTTGTAGGTTTCTAGGACCCTGTGGGTCCTACAATTTCCTCTTTCTTCCATGCTACTCTTGCCTAAAGTCTCAATCGGATATCCTCTCCTCTGACCCACTTTCTTGGTAAGTAAAGATTTTCATGGTACGTATCCCTTGGACTAGTGTTTTGATATAAGTGAGTATATACCGTTTGTCTCTTTTTGCTTCTGGGTGTACTCACTCATTATGATAATTTCTAGATCAATCCATTTGTCCACAAATTTCGGGAATTCCTCATTTTTAATAGCTGAGTAGTATTCCATCGTGTAAATATACCACAGTTTCTTAGTCCATTCTTCTACTGAGGGACACTTAGGCTGTTTCCATGTTCTGGCTATTATGTATAGAGCAGCTATGAACATGGTTGAGCATATGTCCCTGTTGTGTGGTAGGACATTTTCTGGGTATATTCCAAGGAGTGGGATAGCTGGGTCTTGAGGAAACCCTATTCCCATTTTTCTGAGAAAGCACCAGATAGCTTTCCAAAGTGGTGTACTAGTTTGCATTCCCACCAGCAATGAAGGAGTGTTCCTCTCTCTCCACATCCTCGCCAACATGTGGTGTCATTTGAGTTTTTGATCTTAGCCATTCTGATGGGTGTAAGATGGAATCTTAGTGTCGTTTTGATTTGCATTTCTCTGATGACTAACTAGGACGAGCATTTCTTTAAGTGTTTCTCGGCCATTTGATATTCCTCTGTTGAGAATTCTCTGTTAAGTTCCAAGCCCCATTTCGCAACTGGGTTGTTTGGTTTTGTGGTGTTTAATTTCTTGAGTTCTTTATATATTTTGTATATTAAACCTTTGTCAGATGAAGGGTTGGTTAATGTTACTTTTAAAGGATATAAAATAGATGCCTTTTATATCAAGAAATAATGTAATTTCTTTTTATCAGTACGATGAAAAATTAGAGTTGTATTTTCAGATGACCAAAGATCCACCAATAGTCCTTCTTGGAATAAACTCTGGGACCAATATCCATGAAAGATAGGCCAAAGTACCATTGATGAGTATGGAAGTCAATTTTGTGAAAAAGGACAAGGCTTATATAAGAGAACTGTCCTAAAAAGAGACAGGAGATAAGTTTCAATCTTTGATCAGATGTGTTTAATTTGGCGGAGGTCCTCAGGTATAGTGTGGGAGGGTAGAAATAGTAAAAAATAATAATAAATTATTACTATTATTTTTATGCCTGATTGTATTCCAATAATAGAGAGAGGAGTGATGTGAATTTGTAAGAGTAGGGAAGTGGGTAGACCATGGGAGGCATTGAGTGAGGGGAAACTGTAATTAGAATATATTATACAAAAATCTATTTCCAATCGAAGAAAATAGAATAATAAATGGGTGTGCCCACCTGTTTGTATATTCATGTTTTAGTATATTTCATATATTATAGTAGACAACCAATATTATCCATTACATATGGACAACATAGGCACATCAAACAGTATAATAAAGTGCTTAAAATAAACCTAGGGACAACAATCATGTTATCATCTCCATAGTTTCTGAAACTGGTTTTGACAGAGTTGAACATTTTTAGTGATTAAAAAGTCCTTGAAGATACTAGGGATACAGGGATGTTTCTCAACATATTCAAGACTGACTATGATAAACCTATATTTAACACGATGTTAAATGTACAAAATCTAAATGTGTTTCTTCCAAAACCAGGAATGGGACAAGGCTGTTCACTTTCTCCACTCTTGAACAATATAGTACTTGACATCATAGCTAAAGTTAAATGGGAAGAGTAAAATTTTCTGTTTGGAAAAGATAAGCAAATTTTGAAATGTATAATATGCCGGGTGGTGATGGTGCACGCCTTTAATCCCAGCACTTGGGAGGCAGAGGCAGGTGGATTGCTGTGAGTTTGAGGCCAGCCTGGTCTACAAAACCAGAGAATGTCACCACAAGCTTAACCAATTGTCCTGAGTACATCTGTGGTACAAATCATGACATGTGTTGCTGGAGAACATTAATGTTGCTACATATTTATGATTCAACCTCCCATTCCAACCAGGAAAGAGAACTAAGAATAGTTCTCCATGTGAAGAATATAGCAGTTAAAACCACACTCAGCACTTTGCCCTATGGTTACAATAGGTCTTCTCTTGAGATTTTAAAAGAGAAGCCAGCATAAATTGTGTGTTATCAAAGTTAAAAACAGGGTTTGGTGAGATGGCATCTAACGCCAATGCTGATAATCTGAGTTAGATTCCCCTGGGGCACACAGGGTAGAAAAGAATAAGGATATCTTTTATGTTGTCCTCTTACCTCCATAGGAATCCTGGGGCATATGTGCATGCACATGTGTGGCACATGAGCACTCATGTGCATGTGTGCACACACACATACACACTAAAATATAATAAGAAGATAAAAAACCAAAACCCATCCTTTCGAACATACTATTAGAAAACAAAAGCTCATTATATAAATAGAAAGAGCCAGAATAATATGTTTGAGAAAAGCATTATGTTCAGATTATAAAGAACACTATAGCCGTATCAAGATAAACACCCAAGAAAAAAATGCATAAAAATACTCATCAAAAAAGATCCATCAGTGGGCACAACCACGCAACCCACAGGAAAATATGATTATTTACCATTGTTCGTCATCACGGCTATCCTCTTGTGAGTCATTGTTAGAGACCACCACAGGGTTCCCGGGTGCCTGACAGTGCTCAGTCAGCACTGGTGATGATGTAGCTTATTCACCCTTGCACCTGGATGATGGAACTATGAAATAATGTGCCACCTTGAAATACTTGCACTGCTTTAACATGGTGAGTAGAAGCTTCTCACGTGAACCAGATATCGCATTCCTAGGTGCTTTCCTAAGACAGTGAAAACATCTCTCCCATTTAAACATGTTTTGGAAGCCCATGAAGTTTTTCTCATCTTATCATCAGACTGAGAGCTGCTGTTTGATGCCCACAAGCTAAAATAATTCCCAGATGAGCTGAGAAAAAATGATAGATTATAAAAGGGAGTTTGGGTGGGTGACAGATAGATAGAATCTGTTCTTAATTATAGTAGTAGTTATACAGTTTTAGCCATATATTAAGACTCATTGAGTTATACCTTTTACAATACAATAAATTAATTAAAAAAAAACCAAACTTCTTTTTTCTTTTTGATGTTGTTTGTTTTGTTTTGTTTTGTTTGTTTTCTGTGAGTTTGAGGACAGCCTGTTCTACAAACTGAGTCCAGGACAGCCAAGGCTACACAGAGAAACCCTGTCTTAATTTCCAATATACTTAGCATGAAGGCTGGACTTGCTTATTCTGAAAATTCAGCCCTACAGCTGACTGTTCTTGATTCAAACCCTAGCACTTCCCCCAAAAATCCACAGGTGCTTAAGTTTTCCATGCACTTCATGCTGTTTCTACTTTGCTGTGTGTGTATTTCCTATTCCTGCCGTCTGATGCCTCTGTCTTTCTTTCTCCACTAGAACACACTTTTCTCATTCACTAAGGATCACCGTGTGTAGTCTTCTCTAGGCATTCTCCATGGCTCCCTAGCATGAGCTGCCACGAATGCCCTGTGTTTCCAGGGAGCCCTGCTCTCACCATGACACACGGCTGTCACATCACTGCTGCCTGACATCACAATGCCTTCTCATTTATAGTATCTAGCATAGAGTACACACTCATGTATTCAATCAATATGTGCTGAGAAAATTATTAAATGTAAAGATTAAACCTTTGGGAATTTACACTGTTATTTGGAAGTTAAAGGAAATGGAATAATGTTAGAAACCTACGGAAAGAGGGGTTGGGTGGTTGTAAATGTTATGGAATGTCTGTAGGTTACTTTATGGTTTCTGAATAATTCTACAAGTCTCTTTCCCTTTCATGATGTAAAATGACTGTAATAAAAAACCTAAAACAGATATGACTTGATTGTGGGCCCTTTTGTACAGATTGTTTCCGTTATTTCATTTTACAAGAGTATGCTTTTACTCTGCTCTCACATGCCTGGCATCTGCGGTCCCTCCTGAAACCGTCATCCCACAGTGCCAATTGATTCTCAGGCTTACTGTTTATCAGAAGCACAGAGGCATGCATGCACCCACACGTGCATTCACACACTCACAGATGCATGGTGCAGGTGAACCATTTCCATTGATGTTTGAAACCTTGTGATTAATTAAAAATAAGTATGCTTAATAAAAGTAATGGTTAAATTTCTGAGGTAGTATTTAGAAAAAGCACAACATTTGCAACTTTCTTACATTCATATAGTATATGCTGACCTCTTTTAGGGATACTTGAGAGCAGTAATCACAGTAGCATTGTGACTTCATTTTTTTCCGTTTTCTGTTTTTTTTTTTTTTGTTTGTTTGTTTTTTGTTTTTTGTTTTTTTTTTTTTTTTTTTTTTTTGCTATTGTTAGTATTGCTGGTCCTGACAAGCTCTAGTGTCTTTGCTTCATTTCAGAAGAGATAATAAATAGGTGGAGAAGGAAAAGGTGTTATACTCTACTTTCCTTGTGCTTTATGACCCTAAACTGAAAATTATCTTCTTTTTGTTTCACACACCTGTCATTCTTCACCTATGTCCACAGTGTTCACCAGTGTCTAGATTACCTCTTTTCACACTATTTTATCTTTATATATTTTCTATTCCCTCTCCAGCTTCTCCCACATTGACAGCTTCTAAAGGTTCTGATGTCTACCACTAGCTGATGTGTGACTCACTTTAAATAGTCGAAGTGAAGGCTGAAAAGAAGTAGTAGTGGCTATGGTTGTTAAGAATAATAAGGCTATTGATTGTTGATAATTATGACAGCAATAAGTGCTGGGACTATTTATCTTCTTGAAAGGATGTTGTATGTCCTGTAGCCCATTAGTTTACAAAGTGTTTCTCTGAGGGAACACTGTGATTTGCAGAAATTATCTCTAACATTTTGATTACTATGGGAATAAAGCAATATTTGAAACAAACACTGAGGTGTTACTTTTATTTTTATTGAAAACACAATCTATACAAATTGATTATAGACTATGATTGTGTTGCAATCGTATCAATCTTGCCTTTGAAAGTTATTTTAGATGAAAAGCTTAAAGCCTCTTCTTTTTAAAGGTTATTTGAAGGGTTTTTGAAAGGAACTCTCTTTTCTATCTGTGACTGCACATGGAAGGGCCTTGTGTTGTTGTACAGTATTTGGTGCAGAAGCACTTGTCAGTCCATTTCTCTCACTTGTTACAGAACATGGAAAACTCACTGCAGTTGTCATTTCTAAGGAAAATGTGAACAATGTTATTGAACCAATGAAGAAACTTAGACTCCTCTCTGACGACTAAAAACAAACTTTTAAAGCAAGGCTAGACACAGCAGGAGCTTTATTTACACTGCACATTTTTTCGGATGATTAAAGTGTATAAATATGCTTCATGGCAGAATTCTGTTTTCTCCAAGCAACACTTGAGTTTATGGGGGGATCATGGAGTCAAAGCAGAGCTAACGAAACATCCAATGCTCAGGTCTGTGTGGGTCTGGCTGCAGGAGTAAGACTATCTAACTTAGTAGATGAACATGTGCTGTGAAAATGAAAGCACCTTCCTTGCCAGCTTGATTTTTGAAGCAGAAAAATTCCTCATGCAAATGTTCAAGATGAAAAGGAAATGAACTTGAACTCTTGGTTACTCAGCTCACCCAAGAGGGAAACTATGGGTCTAGTTTAAAGGTGAAAATGCATCTCAGGGGCTAGATCAGCTGAAAAAGATTTAGGAGGCCAGTGAGATTATGCAAGTTAAGCCAGGGTCAAACAGACAGGCTACTTGTCCATGAGTGCATGAAAATAGGGGCTCTTCTAGGACAAATAGGAAGAAATGCAACCAAAGACTCAACTGTTTTATCAGTAACACAAGAAATAAATCCATTAGTGACAGAGAAGCACACAGAACGGACAATTTAATGCCAAAGGTTACCGACACACTTGTTAAGTTTCCATCAAGTGTGCATATTTAAAGACAGGGTATTTCTAGATAGAGGTTAAACTTTATGATACATTACCAGTGTGAGATGGCATTTAATTAAAATAACATGTACATGCTTATCTACAACAATCATTTAAATTTTAAAGTAAAAGGATATGCCTCACTCTGGTCATAATGCCTATCTTCAGGAATTCTATGGGGAAAGAGGAACTCTGCTGGTGTGGGTAAAAATTTACACAGTCCTGTGCAAATCAGCTTGAAGGTCCCTTAAACAATGAAAACTAGAACTACCATGTGACCCAGCTATTTCACTCCCAGTATATATCCATGAAACTCTGTGCCTAACTATAGAGAATTATTTGTATATCCATGCTAATATCAAGGAAATAGAACCAACATAGGTACCCATAAAACAATTAATAGTTATGATACATATACATATGAATATGTATGAATGTTACATATACAAAATGGAATATTATTAAGCTATAAGGAAAAGTAAATTGTCAAATTTTCAGTAGAATAGATGGTCTTAAAAAGTATAAAATTAAACTGCTTAAAAACAACAACAAAAAAACCCTATGTGTTTTGACCCTAACTCTAATATATACACCCATATATGTGAACATCTGTACCTCTTGATATAGTATAGCATTTAGAAAGAAGACCAAGAAGGGATAGTATTAGGTGATAAGAAGACAGAACTCAGGAATTACAGAAGAATATAAAGAGCTAATTGCTTTTTCAGTTCCCACTCTGTCATTTTCCTGGAGTGGATAGGTGATTAAACATGTAATTGACAATCAAAGTATAAAAACCCTAGTAATTATGATGTACTGTAACCTGTAAGCCAGATAAACTTGTCCCTCTCTAGGTTCTTTTTGGTCACAAGCGTTTTATCATAGCTACAGGAAACAAACTAAGGCAACATTCAAGCAAATATAGGCATCTCGCTCATGCTGAGACTGTGTGGGATGTGATGGGTCGAGAACCATGATTAGTATCTACTGGTGAAAAGGAAGAGATACCACCAAAACAATCACAGTAAAACATGACAAAATGTGAAGGCCAAGATCTCAAGATTAGTAGATAGTTCAGGAGAGACAGAAAATGTAAAGATTAGGGAGGGAGTGCTTTAAGCAAATAAATGAGCATCTTAGAGGCAGCTCCTAATGATGCTTTCACTTGGTACCCATGCCTGGCACAGTCTTCTCCTATGTGGGTTGGGTCTGGTGTGTATGAGCAGAAGAATGCAAGAAAGGCAAAAGTTTGTCACTTTGCCTGACTTGTGGGACCGAGTGTTATTATACTGAAAAATATTTTACTGAGTTACAGATTTAAGAAGTATGTATTCAGCCAGGCATGGTGGCGGACGCCTTTAATCCCAGCACTGGGCAGGCAGAGGCAGGCAGATCACTGTGAGTTCGAGGCCAGCCTAGTCTACAAAGCAAGTCCAGGACCCAAGACTACACAGAGAAACCCTGTCTCAACAAAGCAAAACAAAACAAAGCAAAAACAAAAAGAAATATGTATTCAAAGTCAATTTTATGCCACATCAAATAAAATTAAACACAGGCTATTGCATTTAGTTAGTTTTTTAAAATTATTTTATTAATTTATTCTTGTTACATCTCAATGGTTATCCCATCCCTTGTATCCTCCCATTCTTCCCTCCCTCCCATTTTCCCCTTATTCTCTTCCCCTATGACTGTTCCTGAGGGGGATTACCTCCCTCTGTATATGCTCATAGGGTATGAAGTCTCTTCTTGGCAACCTGCTGTTCTTCCTCTGAGTGCCACCACCTAGTACAGCTGGAAATCCTTCCTGTTGCATCAAAGAGTAACAACATCACACTTAACTGTTCATTGTGTTCTAATTTCCCATTACTTTGGGTTTATCATTGTTTCATTTTCTTATTCAGTTTTCAGGACAAATAATCAGTAATGGCTTTAGAACCACAGGAGAAACTAACAATTCTTTTTTTTTTTTTTTATTAATTTATTCTTGTTACATCTCAATGTATATTCCATTCCTTGTACCCTCCCATTCTTCCCTCCCCCTGCCATTTTCCCATTATTACCCTCCCCTATGACTGTTTCTGAGGGGGACTTCCTCCCCCTGTATATTCTCATAGGGTATCAAGTCTCTTCTTGGCTACCTGCTGTCCTTCCTCTGAGTGCCACCAGGTCTCCCCCTCCAGGGGACATGGTCAAATGTGAGGCACCAGAGTATGTGAGAAAGTCATATCATACTCTCCACTCAACTGTGGAGAATATTCTGACCATTGGCTAGATCTGGGTAGGGGTTTAAAGTTTACCTCCTGTATTGTCCTTGGCTGGTGCCCTAGTTTGAGCGGGACCCCTGGGCCCAAATCTGCCTATCATAATGTTCTACTTGTAGGTTTCTAGGACCCTCTGGATCCTTCTACTTTGCTATTCTCCCATGCTTTTCTCATTTAGAGTCCCAATAGGATGTCCTCCCCTCTGTCCCAGTTTCCTGGCAAGTGAAGGCTTTCGTGGGACATGCCCCTTGGGCTAGTATGCAGATATAAGTGAGTATATACCATTTGATTCTTTCTGCTTCTGGGTTAACTCACTCATTATGATCATTTCTAGCTCAATCCATTTATCCACAGATTTCAGGAATTCCTTGTTTTTAATAGCTGAGTAGTATTCCATAGTGTATATGTACCACAGTTTCTTTATCCACTCTTCTACTGAGGGACACTTAGGCTGTTTCCATGTTCTGGCTATTATGAATATGGCTGCTATGAACATGGTTGAGCAAATTTTCTTGTGTGCTGGAGCATCTTCTGGGTATATTCCAAGGAGTGGAATAGCTGGGTCTTGAGGAAGCCCTATTCCCATTTTTCTGAGATAGCACCAGATAGATTTCCAAAGTGGCTGTACTAATTTGCATTCCCACCAGCAATGAAGGAGTGTTCCTCTCTCTCCACATCCTTGCCAGCATGTGGTGTCACTTGAATTTTTGATCTTAGCCATTCTGATGGGTGTAAGATGGAATCTCAGAGTTGTTTTGATTTGCATTTCCCTGATGACTAAGGAGGTTGACATTTCTTTAAGTGTTTCTTAGCCATTTAATATTCCTCTGTTGAGAATTCTCTGTTTAGTTCCAAGCCCCATTTCTCAATTGGGTTATTCGGTTTGGTGGTGTTTAATTTCTTGAGTTCTTTATATATTTTGGATATTAGACCTTTGTCAGATGTAGGGTTGGTAAAGATCTTTTCCCAGTCTGTAGGCTGTTGCTTTGTTCTCTTGACAGTGTCTCCTGCCTTACAGAAGTTTCTCAGCCTCATGAGGTCCCATTTATTAATGGTTGACATTAAGGCCTGGGCCGTTGGTGTTCTGTTCAGGAAGTTGTCTCCTGTGCCAATATGTTCCAGGCTCTTCCCAACTTTTTCCTTTAAGTGAGCAATTCCTTCTTAATCTTTGTTTTACACACAGCCCCTTGTTCTTCTATGATTGATGTGGCCAAGTGCTGGGACTCCAAAACTTCTGCTTTGGCTGTCCACAATTTGCCCAGCTAAGACATACTAAGCTCTGATTGCATGCCAGCTGCTTTCCTTCTTACCAGGGAGATACATGTCACTGAGAAGGAAGAAGTGGAAACTGATTCAGACTTCATTGTCACTATCTACTGTGCAGACAGTGAAAGTGGTGTGGAAGAGTCACTGGATTGGAGGTGGAAAGCCACTGGAGAGAGAAGCAAAAGTGTCTGTTAAGAAGTGACATATGAGGTGACATTTTCAGGTACCCCAGGAGAAAAATGTAGAGTTTCAAATGTAGAAGGGGCTGGTTATGATCAAGGACATAGGGGTGGCCTATGGGATTAAGCAAAGGGGTTAAGATAGAAGTGATGGTAGTGAGCTTAGCAGTCAGATATTGGAGTTGGTCAATGGCCACAAGGAAACTTGTGTTTACTTTGCAGTTTAATGGGGGAAAAATCCATTGTTGCTATTGTGGACACGGTGCTCAGATTTAGCACTATGCTGGCTTATTCTAGTGTGTTTGTTTTTTAAGATGGGTCTGGGAAAAACAGGAAGACTCTAGGGTCTGCAGGTTTCCACGAGTAGAGGTAAAATTGGTGTGCACTTGAGTGAGCTTCCTTTACCATAGAAAGGGAGGAGAAGGTAGTTCCCTTGGAATTTGGTGCCAACACTGACAATTAAGACCAACGCACAGCCCACCTTTCCCCGCTGACGTCTAAATGATGAAACAAGATCAGCTTGGCATTTGTTGCTCAGGGTAAATTGTTCCTTTTGAACTGCAAGTGACATTGTGAGAGAAGTCGTATAAGATGTTAAATTCAATGATGCCGGTGTTTCATATGCACTACAGAATAGTTATTTCTTGAGGAAAAATGCCTTTAGCTGGGACAGGAACAGAGGGAAACATTAGACTTTCATGTTCCTGATCCATGCATTAGCAAAGACTGTTGCTTTGAGTTTCCTTCTATCCTCTCCATTACATCACTGCATCTCAGCTATCAAACCCAGATCTGTTAACAGACATCAACACGCTCTCGGTTTAACAGCTTGGTACCGCCTTGTGATAAACGCCCATGGCTTTTTAAAAAGCATACTTTCCCACATTCAATTTCACACATGATGAAGCACTAGATTCTTTCTTCTGAAGGATAATCAAAGACAATGATGTTTTCGGAAGATTGCTTTAAAATGAATCTCCATGTATGTTTGGCACTTTTGTTGCTATGACAAACTAGCTGATAAAATCAACTTAAAGGAGGATAGATTTATTTTGGCTCACAGGGTCAATTTTCAGTACGTGGTCAGCTGGCTTTATTGCAGTGGTCCTATGGTGAGGCAGAGAAAGCATCATGACAGTGACAGATCTGACACAGGAAAAAATTCACCTCATGACAGCTAGAAAGCAGAAAGATAACTAGAAATAAATGCAGGGTCAGGGCAAGGCAGGAGAAAGGTATAACCTTCAAAGACGTGGTCCCCAAAACTCACCCCATCTAATCAATCAGACCCCACCTTCTGTAGTTTCCACCACCTCCAAGTAGTTTGTTCGAATCCACCAGTGGACGATTCACTGATTGTGTCATGCCCATTATCTTCAAAGCTCCACCTCCAAACATTGTATTGGGAACTAAGGACTCAACTCATAATCCTCTAAAGGGATACTTTATGGACTTTGTGAGTCTCTGAATATATTTGGCCCTCTAGCCATATTTCAGGTGAGAGGTCCTATGTTTTATGAGCAAAGTTTAAAGGGAAAACGAAGACGTCACCAATGCATCAAATGGTTAAGCATAGATATCAGGAAGCATGATAAGTACCTTGGTGAATACAAGTAAGGCCTTGATGAGGTTACCTATATATTTAGTGGATTACAAATTATAATACTAAATATCAATTTATAAAGTATGATATATAAGAATTTTTCTAGTTAGATAGTGTAATAAAATAAGATAAAACAAAAGCTAACACATTGGTGTTGACCAAAACAAACAAACAAACAGAAGGAAAATACCTGAAGAGAAAGCACAGGAGTTAGAGACCCACTTGTTCAGCATTCAGGAATCCCCTAAAAATACTAAACTGGAGGCTATAATATACACATAGAGGACCGTTTTCAGATCTGTGCATGCCCTGTGCATGCTGCCTCAGTCTTTGTGAGTTCATATGAGCTTTGCTCATGTTGATTTAGAGAGCCTTCTTCTCCTGATGTTTCCCCTCCACTCTGGCTCTTACATTCTTTCCATAATGTTGCTAGAAGAGTTTGGAGGAAAATCAGGGGTGTTAGAGGTGGCAAAAAGAAGGCCAGAGGGTTGGTTTGGCACACACGTACAATCCCAGTACTTGGGAGGGAGAGGCATAATAGTTGTGAGTTGGAGGCCAATCTCAGCTACAGATGGAGTTCCTGTCTCCAAAAAATGAAGACAACAACAATAGCACAAAGAGGCCAGACAGATTTTCTTTGAAACCATAGCATTTTTTCAGGGTTTTGAAAGATCCATGTTCTTATATAAGAAAAATTCGACATAGACGAATGACCAGTTAGTTATCCTTAAGAATCTAAGAATGTCAGCCACTCTAGCTTAATCATTAGGGAAAGAAACATTGACAATCATGCACAAAATTGGAAGGTGAAGCCCTTAGTATATTGGGAAACTCATGAATACTAAAGTATACAGTAAGTCTCTTTGTATACTTGTAGACAGAGAATGGACCAAAACATTCCATTAACCTTTTCTAGGGACAAAGTAGGTTCATATAAACAAACAGTTGGCATAAAGCTATAAGAATGTGAAGATAAGACCAAAGGAGTCAGAGTAACATTCAACACTAAATTTCTGTGTAATCAAGGTAATGCTCTCTAGAATAATGTCTGATCATTCTGTCTTTCTTATTTTGCTAGTCATTCATATTCTAAATTCTCCTTAAAAATAATCTATCATTTACAATATTAAAGAGAATTAAAAACAGTTTTAACATGTGGCTCTATGAGGTACGAAAAGTCATGTCTTTAAGATGAAAAGAGTAATTACTTCAAATTGTGCTACACCAAGTACATTTGCTTGCACCCTTTTTCTTTGGGTCTGGATAAATTATGTTTTTTCCCTTGGTAACGTGTTAGGTGTTTTGTAGTCAATAATAGGAACTGGAGTGATGTGTCTGTTATCTCATTCTGCATCAGAATAAACATTTTATTTGGTACGTCTTTCATGAATTTTAAAGTTATTTTGTTGTTGTTTTGTTTTTTATTTTGATTCTTGATAATCTAGCCCAGAGTGTAGGGAGTGCATCACCACTCTGTCTATATATGCAATACTAGAGACTGGAAACTGTTGCATGCATTCTAAGCAAAAAACTTTGTCAACTCACCTACACCCATGGCTCTGTGACAGGGATATGTTTTATTTTTGTTTGAAAAGATATTGACTAATCTGTATTTATTCTTTCCTCTAAGCACACCAATGATGCAAAGCTATATATTGACATAGTTTAAACCAAGGAGCTACATTCTGATGAAGATAAACCGCACAATTAAGTTGGTATCTGCAAGTAGAAGTTTTAATTACTATTCAAAATTACTCCTGGTTTCCCTATTTTTTTAAACATTTTTTACATATACATTTATATTATTACACACATATATAATAAACTACTTATAGCAAGGAGAACCATGATGCAATCAGGAATTATATAAATATTATATTCTTATTGTTTTGGCTATTTGTATTTGACTGCCATGAAGAAAACATCTTTCTTATCTGGGTGCATCTAAAATTCTGAATGTAAATCAATCTCCATCACATCTTGTCATTATCAAATTAAAACATCTATCTAGACTTAAAAATATCTTAACCCCTAAACAACTAAGCTTCATTGTAAAACTAAACTACTTGGTCTTCAACTCCATCAGAGACTTGCTAAAGAATAAACTTGATTACCTGAGTATGCTGGGAGTGCTGGTTAGTAGCTTTCCAAATGAGAAGATGAAAGAGACAGTTTTCTACCTGAACAGTCACCCAAAACTCTCTATAATGTTTAGAGCATCTTCTTCAGCTATCTGGCCCAATATATATGACAGACATATTTGTGAGGCAGAAACTATTGAGGACTTGCTTATTCTGTCTTGGCAGAGTTTGGCCGTTGACTCTGCCTGCATCCAAACTTGCCCTTTTTTAGGCAGAATTCTGTTTGGGGTAGAAATGAGAACAGTTTCCCCAATGGCTTGCTTGCACATTTGAAGCCATCAAGGAGGTTCGTTTATGCTCATCATCCTCTTTGAGGTAGGCTGGGTGTTGCCAGGAGTTAACCTGTCTTATTGTCAGTGAATCTTTAAAATAATAAAAAGATTTTAAATGTCATATTCTGCATGTCTCTGAGGTCTTGAAGCCCTTATCTAACTATCCTACCTTATCTTTCTATAAAATCATATCTATCTGCCCTACCTAAGATGTATATTCTTGTAATAAAAGACCAACAATTTTGACCATAATCTGATCAGCTAATAATCAACTTGTATAACTTATTTATCCTTAACAGCCTGCAATAGCACCTTCAAAGATGTAGAAGTAAACCTTGTATTATAATTGAGTTATATGGGTATAATACCTCATATTAGAGTATATATATATATATATATATATATATATATATATATATATATATATATATATATGATGTGTGTGAAGAATAAACTTACATTTAAATTTTATATGACTGTATCTAGAATTAAATTTATTTTGCATCCACATGCCTGTAATCCCAGCACTATGGAGGTTTCCCTATTCTAAAACAAAAAGATAAATCCTTCATGGCATTGATATGAGTATCAGGGAAGCTATGTATTTTAAGGGGATCCACTTATTCATGATTATTTACAATTTTCTGAAAACACATTGCTACAAAGCCGTTAAAAATATAATAAGATAGTTAGCACACAGATTAAATTAGTTGACAGAAATTCTTCGTACTTTGCTGAAACCAAAATGAAATACTCCATTTTTTGAGACAGGGTTTCTCTTTGTAGCCTTGGCTATCCTGGGCTCACTTTCTAGACCAGGCTGGCCTTGAACTCACAGAGATCCACTTGCCTCTGCCTCCCAAGTGCTGGGATTAAAGGTGTGCGCCACCTTGCCCTGCCTGAAATACTTCATTTTTAATAGCATTGAGAACATTTATTTAAAGAAACATTAAAAAAGATAGCTTTGATGAACCTGTATGTCTTCAGGGGAGAGAAAGTAAACACTTTTGTTTGATTGGGTTTATATTTAAGTAGTGTCATTAACATATGCTATTGTATCCTCTCCTTTTCTTTAATCTAGGAAAAATCTTTGATATGTCTTTTATTAAGAATATATATATATATATATACATGAATATATATGGTATATGGAATATATATATTATGGCAGCGGGTGAGATAGCTCAATCAGTAAAGTCACTTGCCATCAATCCTGACAACCTGAGTTTGATTACCAGAACCAACATGCTGGAGAGAAAAAAACCAACTCCTGAATGTTGTCCTCTGGTTTCCATTGCATTTCATGGCATGTGTTCAAACAAACAATAAACATTAAAATAAAGTGTCATACAAATATTAAGCCTTTTTAGAAAAACAAGGTCAAACATTTGCTTGACTATGGTCCCTACTGAAGGAGTTCTGAAGCAACTTAGAAGTGGGATGAATCATGAATAAAAGAAAAATGACTTTAGAAAAAGCATGGTATCATTGGCATATGTACAGCATCACTGTAATTTCAACAAAAAAATAGATATTACTTTAAAAACTAATATTTGTCTGTCAATCAATAAAAATATTCTTGCATTTCCTTTTGTAGATATATAATACCCTCCCTACAGGCTTCTTCTGTCAAGCTCTGCTACCCTAGCTCCATGCATTCTCTGCTCAGGTATGTAGTACAAATACTCAGTGATGATGAAATAAACTGTCATATACTAACCCAAATAATTGTGAGCGCACCCTAGGTTTCTCCAAGGACACTTGTGCGTCCAACAGAAAGTTAAGACTCCACAATTTTGTGTGCTCTGAAGCAGTCTCACTTGAGAAATGTCCAGATGAGAGTTGATTGGCATGCATTCAAGCATGAGTTAAGATTGGAAGTAGAGTGTATTAGCTAATAATTAGAATGGATTTAAGATGAACATCTGTTTAAAGCTATATATACTCATTTAGCATAAATAGCATTATGATTAGCTACTCAAAGTAGCCCTACTTTACAGAAGACAGAACTGAGCCTTTCTAGATTAAATGCATCACTATTAATGATACAGAGGCTAAGTAGCACACATTGAAATGAACAGTCCATCTGACAGTTAGGCAGGATGCTAACAGGATGCTACTGCTGCCTCTGGCCAGTATGCTACTTGATGGTGCTGGTAAACTCCTCAGCTCCTGTCTCTGAGACTGAACAACTGTGATAAAGGTTTTATCCTCCACAGACTCAATGAAGAAACATTTCTCATCAAGAAAAGGATATAACTTTGGGAGTATGGTTGTATGCATGTATGCCTGGAAGCATACCTACCAAACACTAAGAGCTTGAAAGGTATAAAGGAATGATGGTACAAATTACCGAATTCCTTTAGCTAAGAAGAATAGGTTTTGAATAAAACAATGGAAGGATGACTCATTACTAGAGAAAGGACAACCATCACTAAGAGAGCATTTGCTTGTCTGTTGGTATCTGATATGAACCAAAATATTTATAAAATTAAAGAAATGCTTTAGAATAAATGCCTCTAAATTTAAGACCAGAAGTCAAGTTTACTACTATGAGCATTGCCAAATATCAATTATATAATGAGACTACAGATTAAAAATACTTGCAAGCTGCTGCTACAGTTAACCCTTGCTTTCCCTGAATCTTCTAGAATAAATCCTCTGAGAATTTAAAGCATCTGGCAGAAGCTTGGAGATCTAACATTCCTGTAGGATCTGAAATAAGCTGATACAGGAGGTAGCACACCGTCACTGATACGAGATTGAGCAGTATGTTTAGTGTCACTGAATAATCTGAGAAGATGAAGCTGAATAACACTTCCTATTCAGTGCTTATCACATTTCTTCTCTGAGATCACAGTGAAAAACCTATTGCATAATTTTGTGATAGTAAGATTAATTTACCTTCATAGCTGTGAAAGACTTCCTCTCAACTAAAAATCCCACAGCTTAAAGAACACCCTTATTTACAACACAGCCACAGTGATAAACAAGAGAAGAATGAATCAGAGAGGAAGAAGGCCACCACACAGATTGCCCCTTTATATACATCTAAAACGTTGCAGTTTTGACAGTGGTATTTAAGTTTCATGTGTGTTTGGGACTGAGCTTCTCATAGGATTTGAGCTAAATACCCCCCTTTCTGGTTTACATATACACAGAATTTACCAAAGAGACTATTTTTCCTGCATTTTCTATATTATGGAAACTTTGAAAAAAAATGGCATAGATCGTCATGAAATAATTTGAAATGGAAGTAATTGTTTCTGGATATTCTTTGCTGGGAAATGTTGATTCCTGATTGAAGATATTTACATTTATTAAGCCCCCTCATATTTTTCTGTTCTTTTTAGTGAGTTTCTTTCCTTCTGGGGCTTCTTTTGTGTTCATGTTTATCAACTTCATGGCATACTACATGTGAATTAAAACCTTTTATTTATTTATTTATTTATTATTTATATTTTTCTTCCACTGCTGAGACTTGGAAGTTTTAGTAGAATATATTCCATTTTGTCCATTCTCATCTCTGCCTGTTCTAGTATTACTTTGAGCATGTCTATAGAATGTTTTGATTTAGTTATTTTACTTTCTAAATATTTTTACTTGTTTTCTTTGTTTCTTTATTTTTTTCTTTATTGGTAATATATGACTCACACAACACATTCATATGGTTTCTTTTAATTATTTGAGTGTTACGTTGTTTAGTCTTGAACAAAGAATATATAAATTGAACTCTTCGTCAAATGTAATCAGTGTCTAGATTTCCTGTTGAATAATTTAAAATTTTTATTTTGTTCTATACATCACAATTTATTTTGAAAACTGGACATTTTGAATATTTATTTTACTGTGATGATTTGAAAATGAGTATTTTTGTTTGTTTGTTTTCGTAGTTGTTTTATGCTGCTTGATGGTTTCTGAACTGGTTTCTGTACTCTGTGCTGCTTGTCATGAGTGTATTAAGCTCTTTGTTCTGTTGTCAACTACAAAACTCATCATAGATTCCTTATGCATCCTAAAAACAGCTACAAGTCCAAACCTCCTAGTCTTTGTGGATTGGTACTCTGCTCTGGGCAGCATGCCTTCAATTCTCAGACAGTAGTTTACCATTGTATTAGAGGATAGAGTTTAGCACCTTTTCAGAGATTTTTTTTACACTCTTCCAACTATACAGATGACCTCACAGTAATATGCAGGAACTTTTCAAAGACCTTGGACCCATACTCCTTTCACTGAAAAACGTTTTCTTCCAACATTTTTGGTTATTTCTTAATTTGTTTGTTACTTCTCGTTTATTTTAGTATGGATTCAGCCCTGGAAGAGTTCTGAGTTCGACAAAATAAATAAAGGGGAGCCCTCTCAACAGAGTCACCATAGATATACTATGTATTTAAAGAAAACAGTAAAAGTAAAACATGAGTTTGATTCCCAGTACTCAGGTATATCTTTAACTCCAACATCTCTGGGCTTTGTGGGTTCCTTCCCTCCTGCCTATACATGCCCACACATGGAAGTGCAGGCATATATACTTATAAATGATAAAAGTAAATTAAAAAATAAAAAGTCCTACAGTACTTTTAAAACCTTATCTGTTCTATCTATTTTCCTCTCTGCAGTACTAGGAACTTATATTAGCAATATAGAAAACTGTGTACAGGACTTCACTGTCTGGAGCAGCATGGATGTGGCCAGGACATGCTAATCTTATGCTGCTACTCATGCATGTAAATAGAAAGTAGAATAAGGTGGAAAAGACCGATTAATGGATGTACTTAATTCTTTTTGTACTTAAAGTAGTGTTTGTACAGCCTATTTTTCAGGCATGACTTCATTTGCTTCATTGAACAGAGTGAATGACCTGGAGCTAGAGATGAAACAATGGGTCACTGCCCTTAGTAACCTGAACACAAAAACTTATACCTGTCCACTACAGCACATGCCTTTGAAAACTCCCAGCCCTCAAATTAACCAACATGTGTCCTTAGGTTTGCTTGCCTACTTACCTCATCTTTAATATTAAATTAAAATGCAAACTAGATTTTCAGGAACTATCCTGGCCTTGGTCCAACAGCTGCATCCTCCTGTCTTCCACTCTCAGGGGGTTGGACGGCTTTTCTACAAAGAGTCCTGCAAGATGAATATCTTCATTATATGCTCATTCGTTGCTCTAAAGTTTTGGTTAATTTTCATCAGAAAAGTTGATAAACTTGTTATTGACTTTTTATGTGAATAGAAAAATGTGATTTTTGAATTTTCTTATAACATCAGTTTTATTGACATATTTTATTCTTTCTTCATTTGAATAATGTTCCATTATATAATATTCTCTAGTTCTTGTTCTTATGATAGCCATGTTGTCTCTTTCATTTTTGTGTTATAATAAAACATATTCTATAAAAGTTATGTTATATATTTATAAGAGTATGTGAACCTATAGTTTTGTTTATTTTGGGTAAATACCTTGCAGAGGAATTTCAAGGTCATAAAATAAATGAATCTTTAATATTTCAGAATACAAAGAGAATGTGTTCTTCAAAGTGGCTATGCATACTAAATTTTCATTACGTCTTCTCCATGTGCACCTTGATAGTAAATGTCCACCTTGATAGTAAATGTTTCCTTTTTGTAAATATAATTTTTATAATGAAGAAAGTAAAAGTGTTCATACTAGGAGATAATGTGATAATTTGACAAACATATACATTGTATAATATATAAATGACTAAACACATTGAGCTTTCCATTACTTATAATAAACATCTTTAAAAATAGTTTCGTTTTAACTTTTTAAAAAAAATATATATATAACAACATTTTTGTTTACAGTCATATCATTGTACAAATGATGCACTAATATTAAGTGATTTCCCTCTTTAATTACACATTGGTATATAGTTGGTAAATAAAGGTCCACACTTGATTGAGCTGCAAGCAGTTTTTATTTATTTATTTATTTATTTATTTATTTATTTATTTATTTATTCACTTTACAGTTATATCACAGCCTCACCCTCACACCTCCCTCCCCCCACTTTCACAGAGGTAACAGCCTACCCTGCCACCTCAAGTTGCAACAGGATGAGGTGCTTCCTCCCCCACTGACGCCAGACAAGGCAGTCCAGTTAGGGGAAAGGGATCCAAAGGCAGGCAACAGAGTCAGAGACAGCCCTTACTCCCATTTTTAGAGGACTGACATGATGACCAAACTACACAATTGCTATATATGGACCTAGGTCAGCCAATACAAAATGTAAGATATTTAATAGCAGGCAAATCCAGACTTTAATGTCATCCACTTAAAAATTTCACCCAAGAGATCAATGAAAGGAAATTTCAAGGCAATATTGGCTTTTCTGAGATGTGGCTTATCTGCCCAGGAAATGAATATCCCTTTCTTTGTCATTGGAGAATCTTTAGAGTCTATGACAACATTGATAAAGGTTTAGATTCAGCTGCCATTCATTTAAAAATTTTAAGAAATTTCAAACCTACAATGTTATTATAGAATTGAAATTAATAACTAGTTATCAACATTTTGGCTTATTCATGAACTGTACTTAAGATGTTGAGAGAATGTTGTCAAATACTGGTAGAACTTTGTCACATTCACTGGCTGCTCTTCAAAAATCCTTTTGGGGGATCCAATAGAAACCACTTTTAGATCTTTATTCATCTTCTACTATTAATGTTGCAAGTGGTATTGATGTGATATATGCTATAGGTACTATGTGGGATTGTTCAACAGGATTTGAATATACTTACCTATGAATCCTAAAACCAATAAAGGTGCAACATTAGACATCATAGCTCAAAGAGGTTCTTTTTTGGGTGAGTGCAAATAGCTCAAATTTGTTATACACATTTCTGAAATTCCCAAAGAAAATGTTTACCAGATGTACCTAGAAGTAATGTTAAGTAGTGACAGAATGACGAAAATGTCAAAATTATTTCTATAAGCAATACAATTCTAGAAAATCTTAAAAATTAGTGTAAAAGCTGAGCAGTGGTGGTGCATACCTTTAGTCCCTGCATTCGGGATGCAGAGGCAGGAGGATCTGGTCTACAAAGCCAGCCTGGTCTACAAAGTGAGTGCAGGAGAGCCAAGACTACACAGAGAAACCCTGTCTCAAAAAACAATTACAAAAAAGGAAGCAACTAACCAACCAAACAAACAAACAAATAAGCAAACCGACAAAACAATACCAGCACTTGAAATGTTGAGAAAGGAAGATTGAAAGTTCAACATATTAATAAAATAAGAACAAAACATTATTACCTAGTTAGATGTAGGACACAAATTAGCATGTGCAGTACATTTCCTGAGGAAACTCAATAATCTGGAAACCAAAGGAATCAATTGTACTGGTGTTTAAACCAATGAAGTCAGCAAAATATATAGAACTAACAGACATTTATTGCAAAGAAAGAGTTAAACTTATTTCATTCTCATATGCCATGAATATCTCCAGAGAAAATCTTACAGAATCTGTAAGACAACTGTAAGGAAATGAATTTGTCAAAATTTGGAGATAATTAAGATAATACACAGATATTAATTATATTTCCATATAGGGATACAACTGTTGTATGAATTACTATATGTAGAAGCATAGAAATATGTACTTAAATCTTTAGTCAATAAAGTATAAGATTGTGTTTAAAGCTCCAAATGTTATTGGATAAAATTAAATCCAAAGTAAAAAAAGTTAGTGTAAAACTTTATACAAATTTGTGAAGTCAGGGTAACACTGTATGAGAACATATCCTATTTAAACTTGCCTTTCTATAAGGTTAACAATATTGTGTACCTTTCTTGTTTTTTATTTTATTTTAATTAGATTAATTAATTAATTCAATTTACATCCTGATTCCAGTCCCCCTCTCATCCATGTCCACTCCCTCGCAACCTTACCCCCATTCTCCCCTCTCCTCCTCAAAGAAGAGGTCCCTTGTGATTACCAACCTTCCATGGAACATTAAGGTTTTACAGCACTAAATGCATCCTCTCCCACTGAGGCTAGACAAGGTAACCTAATTAGGAGAACGGGATCCAAAGGGAGAGAAGTTACAAGGAGGGCCCAAGGGAGGATTCTTGAATCTCAGTCATAAAGGGAAATAAAATAGGCATTGGAAGTGTATGAAGGGAGGAAACTGGATAGGAGAGGATATAGGGAGGGGAGCAGGAGTGGGGAATTAGGAATAGGAAGAATGGGGGAGAGAGGGCCACATGAGAGAGCAGAAATTGGAGGTTGGGGGCATTTCTGGAATTTGCCAGATACTTGGGATAGGAGAGACCACAGGAACTCTATGGTGGTCACCCTAGCTGAGACTACTATCAGTGGGGTACATGGAGCCTGAAGTGGCCACCTCCTGTTGTTAGGCAGGACTTCCAGTGGATGGGTGAGGACATTAACCTACCCACAAAACCTTCTCCCCAAATTTGTCCCACCTACAAGATGTCCAGGTCCAAAGATGGAGGGAAGGTTGAGGGAATGGCCAACTAAAGACTGGCCCTACTAAGCCAAATCCAGAAAGACATGCATGGTATATAGTCACTTATAAGTGGATTTGGACAGATGCTGGGACTCTGTGCAGAGAGCTGAGAGCTGTATGGAAGAGTAGGGGGATAGAAGGCGCCAGAGGGGCCAGGATCTCCACAGAGAGACCATCAAGGCCAGCAGATCTGGACGCAGGGGAAACTGCATAAACTGATGCACCAACCAAGGACAATGTATGCAGAGAACCTAGACCCCCCCTCTTCAGATGTAGTCAGTGGACAGCTCATTCTCCACATGGTGGGGGAGGGGAGCTGAGACTGCCTCTGACACGAACTCTGGTGCTCCCTATTTGATCACTTCCTCTTGGCATGGTGGCCTTATGGGTCCACAGAGAAAATGATGCAGACTATCAGGATGAGAACTGATAGGCTGTTGTCAAACATGGGGGAGGGGCCCCCTCCACCTTCAGAGATCAAGGGGAGGGGAAGGGGAACAGGGCAGAAGAAGGAGAAAGGGTATCAACGGAAAGATAGGAACAAGAGGATAACAATCGTGATGTAATTTGAATACAGGATAGTAAATAAATAGTTTAAAAAAGCAAAACCAAAGACTGGCCCTACATGAAACTCATGCCACGGGAAAGAACCAATCCCTGACATTACTGTTAATCTGTTTCTCTGTAGACAAGAGCCTAGCCTAACTACTCTAAGAGGTTTCACCCAGCAGCTGATGGAAACAGATGGAGAGATGCACAGCCCAAAATTAGACAGAGCTCAGGGAATTCCAACGAAGAGTTGAGGGAAAGATTGAGGGAGCCAGAAAGGTCTAGGACTCCACAAGAAGAACAACAGCGTCAACTAACCTGGGCCCATGGCCCTCACAGAGTCTGAACCACCAACCAAAGAGCTTGCACGGACTGGTACTAGTGTCCCATATATATATATATATATATATATATATATATATATGCAGAAGCTTGGTCTTCATGTGGATCCCCTAACAACTGGAGCAGGGGATCTCTCAAAGAGGTTATTGTTCATTGCTGAATTACTCATAGTTTGCATTTTTCAACAACGGCATTGGTGACTTTCACAAATGTAACACTTAAAAATATATTTCAGTTGGGTTTTGATTGGGGAAAACAATTTGTGAAGAACTCTAATATAAGGAAAACATTAAAGTTATTTTAAAACTATTTTGGAAATCTTCCTAAGGGAAACTTTAATTTATTACATATTGCTCACTTTCATATAACATTATTGGAGAAAAATGAGAGCAACACAAGATCAATATCCTTCTGAATGATAGGCTTTAAATTTGTTTAAAATTACTTAAATGCCTACTTTTGTGAAGAAAAGAAAATAAATATCTTTGAATTTGAAATAGCCTGTGACGTGTATGTCTTCTTACATGATAATTGTGTAGAACATCATTAAATTAGTAAAGATTGTTTAACTGAAAATAAAATGAAATAAAATACCAATAAAATGTTCCTAAGCAAGCAATTGTTGCTCACAAAACACATTAAAACTCAGTTTCAATTTATTTTATATGCCTGATTTCGATTTCATTGTAGAATATTATGATTCATAACATTTTTGTCTTCTAATTTTGATGTAATTATTTTGTCATTACACATCCAATTAACCACAATGCAGATAGATAGAATTTTTCTTTGTCCTAATTTCTAAATGTAAACATAACCTACATAGCCATGATGTGCTCACAACATTATTTAAAAGATAGTGTTGATACATAAGCCTGGGAACTCATACACCAACCTAATACAAAGAAATGTTTTCTTGTATTTTCTTTTTCTGTTACTGATTTGTGATGCTCCAAGACTATTTTAAAAATGATCAGGGTAGACCTTATCTGTCATGGAAACAAATTTGTTCATTGGGTGGCTGAGTAACATGAAAGGAATAAATTTCTCAGAATTGTATCCCCTGAAGGATGCTATCCATTATTGTTACAAGTTTGCAATGGAAATAGCTTTATCGTTACATAGAGAATATGATAAAATTTAAAGCTGTGTAAGATGATTAAGAAACAAGTAAAATATATATCTAATATATTAGCAAAATATATTGCTATATATAATACATTTATTTATTTAGACAATGTTTTGAGTACATCAAAGCAAATGTGGAGCAACTTAAATATGAATGTTAATCCAAGGAGTAATAAAAATGAAATACTAATGGCTGTAGGGTATTCGACATTAAATATTCTTACTTTTTCAACATTGAGCATTTAAATTTTCTGCTTGGATGACAGGTGTGAACCCTGTAAATCAGATTTCATCTTGTGAAATTGTTTCACTTAACTTTCCCTCTTCCTTCCCATTTCTAGTCTAAACTTCAACATGGAATCAAGTATTTCCTCAAGAGCACCTTGGTGGGAAAATAAAACAAACGTCTGTGGAACTGATTACCGGGGTTCAGCTTAGCCTTTGCTGTTTCCTGTGGTCCTTTTATATGAACTTCATTGCATAGGTTATGATATATCACTATTATATAACTGGGTGCATCCTTACCCATCTCTAAACTGGTAAATAGATTTCAAAATGATTGTATTTGTTAGAAACTATGTGTAGATCCATTAAAAGAATATTAACAAGGTGTTTAAACAGCAGGAATGAATTTTCTACCAAATTAATATTCTACCAAATGTGCTGATACTGAGGTTACCCCTAAATTTGGGGGGTTCCCATGCATAGTTTCTACTTTGTGATGCTAAACAACTTTGATCCCTTGATGTGTTTAATCAAGAGAAATAACTTTTATCATACTTACTACCTACAGTTTATTTCACTACATTTTATTTTCTCTTTTGGATAACATGGAGATTGGTGGTATTTCATAGAGAGCAAAACTCCTTTACTAGAACAAACACAAATGGAAGAAAGTGTTATGCAACGTTATTAGAGAATTGTGTCTTGTTGAGAAATGGATTTCCTACGTTAGCAGTCAAGTCTTAAAATCTGTAGCTTTGGATCCAGGTGCCAGATCAGCAAACACTTTAATTTTATTTTTGAACAATTAGAACTAGGTTAAGGATTTCTAGTTAAAGTATATGGAATTCAATAAAAGGGTCATTACTTTGATATTTTTTATTATCTAATTTAAAGGATCTACCGTTAAAAAGACAACAACTTTATTAATATTAAACTGTTGTATGGTAATATCTAAACTTTTTAGTGCAACTTAAATGTCTTTGAGCTGGACAGTTCCCCAAAAGGTAGGACCTCCCATTATTTTCCAGAATGTGTCCTCCCAGCTCCTATCAGTCTGCATCAGGAAATGCTCCCACCTGCTTTCTCTCTGTGTCACCCAGACCAGTTGCACTTCAGTTGGTTTCCAGCCTGACTTTGTCAGACTGTGAAGCTATTTGTCATCTTAACCAAACAGGAGCCAGATAACACTCATACTTCCTTTACTGAAAATCTCACCTCTGCCTCCTTGTTTGCTCTTTGTAAGGTACTAATCTTATGTGGGTTTGCATAGTAGTCACATTTAATGCAATGAGAAATTGCATTACTTTCATCTCATCTACGTCAAGAGTCAGCACAAACATCTATGCCTTACCAATGGACAGAGCAGGAGCTGATTAGAAAACATGTATGTGATTAAAAGGAATAATTTATTAAATAGTTTTAATTTTATTTGTGGTGTGTGTGTGTGTGTGTGTGCTCATGGTTGTATATGGAGGCCAGAGTTTAACACTGGTTATTTTCCTAAACTTCTCTCTACCTTCTGTTCTGAGATAGGGCTTCTCAATGAACCTTGAGCTCTAGCTACATAACTAGCCAACAATGCCTAGTTCCACCTTTCCATGTCTCTACAATACTGAGATGTCTTGAAGGGGTTACTGTGTCCAGTTTATATGGCTATTGTGGTTGGCTGCTGGTTTTCCTGCTTGACTGACAAGCACTGAGCCATCTCCCCAGCCTCTGACTTTATCTTATGATATTAAATATCCTCTTCTGCAATGAAAAATTTGATGTGTTTTAATCATTGTTACTTTGAGCTACTTTAAGAGAGTAACATGACTTTAGCATTTCTCATAAAAATATTATTCCTAGAAGATCATAAAATGAAACATCAAAATCTGATGATTTTTCTGTTGTAAATGATGCTATCAACTTTTTTCTAATTTAACTCAAGAATGAATGACTTTTGGAAATGACATGGAGATGGTATTTTGCTGTGTTTATTAAAACATGTCTACCATGGAGGAAATGGTATTTGATAATTCAATTTTACTTGCGTTGATAGGTCCATGTGTAATTAGTATTCTTTTCTGCATTCCATACAACTTGTGAGGCCCATCAGAGCAACTCAACTTCTTTAAGTGCAGCTTAAACTTACCCGGGCCTTTGCATATTCATAATTTTATAGTAGTTTGTTCATCTCACAATTTGCTTCAACATTAGCTACTAAACTATAGAAGTCTAATTAATTTATATTTGTGTGTATATATATACTCTCATTGAATTACATATACCTCACATAATTTTCTGTCCTTAATAATATTAATTAATAAAGAAAAACAAAAACATATTCCTTGTTCACAGAAATGTAGCAGTTACTTCAGAGTCTTGTAGAAGAATCATGATTAAGGAAGACCTGTCAAATCCACAGTTGAAAGTTTAACAGTAGCAGAGAGCACAGAGTCAAGGAAGGGAGAGGGCTAGGGTGAAACAGGAACAAGGCTCTGGCTGTTGAAAGAAAACTGTGAATAAACAAGACAGGAGGGAAGTTAAAATGTTCCACAGGGCTCAACTCATTTGAGTCTGGACTTTGTGAAGATTGGACAATTGGAGAAGAAAAGGAAGTACCAGTAAAGGCAGTTTTAATCCATCAGTTCTAAATGTATATTGAGAAATTATGTGCTAGACTATCCCAGCATGAGAGCAAAAAAAAAAAAAAAAAAAAAAAAAAAAAAAAAAAAAAAAATCATTTGGCATCAAAAGTAAGGCAGAACCTACTAATTAGTAAATAATTAATTACAGCTCACCAAGTCAAAGCAATTTAAAAAAGAAAAATGAAAATCGATATAAAATACACGATAAACTATTAAAATGAGCATGAAGAAATCTGAGATGTCAAGCATTATGTTACAAGAAAAGTTAGATTTTAAAAACAACTCTAGTTCTATAATAAAGAAATGTTAATAATACTAAATAAGGCACAAAATACCAGAAAATTACAAAATAATAAAATATATATGATTATATCAAAGAAGAATTAGAGCACCATAGGTAATAAAAAAAAAGGAACTGAGGAATTTTAAAAAGACAAAATGTAAAATTTACGGTAAAAAGATAATAAGAGTGTTCATGCCTCTCCTCTGCTCAAAAGACAGCAAGTGGTGCTGAGGAGCTAGCTCAGTAGTTAAGATTCTTAGGTGCTCTTACATTGTACCCATAGCCCACATCACGAGGCTCACAAATACCTGTAACTCCAGCTCCAAGGGAGATGACACTCTTTTCTGGCCTCCACATGGAGCACCCACAAAATGGCACAACACACACACAAACACACACACACACACACACACACACACACACACACACAATAGATCTATTTTTATAAGTTATCAAAAACCACTTGCAGACATTTCTTTAACAACATGTGATTAAAGTAAATTACTAATTTACTAAACCAAAAAAAAAAAAAATTTACATATTAGTGGAGTCTTAATCCTTCAACAAGGAAATTTCTCTTTTCAACAAACAGAGGCCATTGCAGAAAATCACAAGGAAAGAAAATGCACACATTTACAATCTAAGACTCTAACATTGTAGAAGAGGTATGTGGAAAGATTGTAGGGGTCAGAGATTTGGGGAGCTTTCTGTGAGATTGTGCCTTCTATTTACATTAGAAGCTATGGCCATAAAGGCTCCCCAACACATCTACCCAAATATTATCTGAACAAGGATGATATCAGAGAGCATGCCAAAATGTACGGGAAAAGCCCATGAGGCTTCAATCCTATACTGGGAAAGTTAGGCAACTGAAAAAAGCTGGGAATCAAATAGGTGGTCTCCCCAGGGAAAAGCACAATTGATTGTCCAGTGCCAAATGACTGGTCCTTAAAGCATACATACAGGTAACGTTATACAGACTGAACAAGTTTTATTTAGAAACACACATGTACATATGTGTATATACACACACACATATGAATACACATATAAATATATATATATATATGTATGCATTCAATAAGAGTGAATAATGAAGGAGAGATTATTTTATAATATAAAACAAACAACAAAATCAGGTTGAAATAATAGATTTAGTGTTATCAGCAATTGTTCTCTTCTCTCACTATATGTAGTTTAACACAAAAGGAATTCTTTCAGTCAAAGGGAGCAAACTATAGTAAGAAATTGTTTCTCTGAGGATGTTGTGAGAATCCTGCCTGTGCCTGCCCTGGTATTGCTTTATCCTGTTCACTGCATCCATCTTTGTGACAAGCCTGGTCAGAACAGACATGAATCTTATCACCAAGCCACATTGGGCAACCCCTCTGCCTCTCTGGGCTGCCTGAAAGGACCAGTCCAATCTTTCTGTCACATGCATGATCTCAGAAAAGCAAACACATGAACATCCTATGAAGCAGCCCTTGACATTCAAGATACAGAAGCTGGAAGACATTTGCAATCCTCTCTTATTTCCTGCCTTGGGGGTCTACCTTGGATCACCATCTGGGTCTACTGGTGGTGGTAACTCAGTGGAGTCAGCTTCTAGCTGCTCACAGGGCTAAGCAGTTCATGGCTCACATTCCCATGTCTTTCCTCTTCCTCTTCTCTACTCTTCATAGAAATCACCTCTTTATTGCTTCATAAAAACATCTTTCAATTTTTTAGCAGCTGAGGCCAAGTCATTTGTGTTAGGGATCAAATAACCCTCTCTGGTTTCTGTAATTGTCTAACAAAATACTGATGTAGTTGTTCTCCCTGTGTCAAGCTCACAGATTGAGTCAGAGAAAGGAGATTAGATGACCTGAGGGCTACAATCCAAAAGTGAGTCTTAGTCAATAAGGTCAGCATGCAACTAAAATGACTGGTCAACTGCATATCAAATTCTTACCAATAATAAGTCTTCTTCATTAAGACTTTCCGTTGATGACTACCTAGTTATATTAACTCTGCAAAGCCTGAGTTCTGTTTAAATATCATAGAGACAGCTGCTTCTAACTCTCAACTTGAATCTACCTTTCTGTCTTTTTTCATTTATTATAAATGATAAACTCAGTTTACTTATTTATTATAAATTATAAATTCAAAGGAAATTCAACACAATAAAAGCTAATTAATAATACATCACCACAAACCCAACAGTGTTTATTATTTACTTTTGATCCAGTCCTTAGCCCACTGAACTGACCCTTATGTTCTTCTTTGGTTGGGTTCTCTGAGTTGCTAAATATTACCTTCATAATGAATGAGATGTAATTTATGTAGATTAATTGATGAAAAAGATTTAAAATTCCATGGAAGAAAATGGTGTTCTGGTAGCTTAAAGTTACTTTTAAGTCCTAATGGCATTGGAAAGAAAAGTCATGTGTTCATAAAATTATTCCTACAAGGCTTCCATTATTAAACTACCAATATTTAAGTGTAATCATAAAAGTGTACAGGATTGTATTTATACTACCTTTATAGTACATTAATGCTACTCTGAATTAGGGTTGATTTAAAACACTCCTCATTTGAACAATACATATGCCATTAATGCCATTCCATTGATCAGAATTTTATCCATCACTAGTTATTTGGGATATTCTAATTTGGTTGGTGATAAAATGTTGCCAATGGAAGTGTGATAGAATACTAAGCTTCACACTGGGAATTTTCTTAGCAGAGTGGTCAAATGCCTCAGGACAAATATATCCTCCTGAACTTGGGAATCATGTTTCACCCTTGCTATGTGAAGGGTAGTCTGTAGTCATAGACTTCATCATTGAAAACCCAACATGGTATAATAATTTTACACTGTGTGTGCGTGGGTGTGTGCATATATACATATATGTGTTTATGGAAATAGTACTTGATAAAGGGCAGAGATCAGGCTGTGGCATAATGGTAAGTGAGATTTGAATGAATTTGGGGGAAAACTCTAAGGTACCTCTAAGCTAAGATTGACATAAATTTATTCTATGACATCTGAGCCCCAAGAAGAACTAAAGCATAATGTAAAGACAATGACTTCAAAGAAAAAAAATGGTCAACAGGTATAGGCTTGTACTCCCAGCAACATAAGAGATTGAAGAAGGAAGATTGTGAATCATAGGTGGTAGACATAACAAGCTTTCACCTTCACTGTCTGCTCTACCCTCAACAGTTGGCAGTTGCCAATGGTATGACCATAAGCAAAGACTCAGAAAAGAACTCTCAACTCTAACTCTTAATATTATTTAGTGGAGGGTGGGTGCAGAGTAGCTAGTTGCATGCTGAAGATAAACTTCCAAATGACATATTTATGGATAAAGGTTTCCCCCCCAAAACTGGTCTGGAATAAAAAATAACACAGTATGTACAATTAGGTAAGTATTAATATGTATATACTAGCATATTAACACTTCATCCTGGTTAGTTTTTGTCAGCTCGCCACAAAATAGTTTTATCTAGGAGGAGGCATTGCGTTAGATTGGGTGTATGCAAAACTGTGGGGCAATTACTTGATTAGTGATTGACCTTAGAGAGCCTAGCCCATTGATGGAAGTACTTTCCATGGGTAGGTGGTCATTGGTTGTATAATGGAAAGCAAGCTGAGAATGTCATGTAAAGCAAGTCAGTAAGCAGTCCTCATCCCCTCCAAGCTTCAACTTCAGTTCTTCCCTCCAATGTCTACCTTGACCTCTCATCTTGGCTTACCTTGGTAACAGACTGTGAGCTCTAAGAAGTAGTAAGCCCTTTCCTACCCCCAAGCTGCTTTTGGTCATGGTGTTTAACACAGAAACAGAGAAGTAAACTAGGAAACACACAACCTGTGGTATCATAGAATAACAATATAGAAGTGAAGTCCTGGAGTTATTGGGGCATATTACATACATAATTAAAAATAATTTGATTTTCTTTGTTTGGGAGAAAGGCAGAGATATTGTTTAACTTTGTTTAAATATAAAAGCTAAAAGTTTTATAAGGAGTGATTATGACTAGAGATAGGATGCAAAATGTATTCAGATCAGTAAAAGTACATTTGGAGAAAAGACAGATAAAATCACATTATTATAGCAAAACACAAATAAAATAATTTTAAATTATGTCTGCATTATTAAGGCATTATCAGATCAACCAATAATAAAATATAGCAATAAGAATGAAAGTCATATTCTTTTATATGATACTATATCAGATTGAAGCACTGACTGCAAAGCTAGAAGATAAAGCTAATGTTATTATAATTACTAACTAAAATAAATGGTGTTACTATAATATTATTAGACAAATTTGGCAAAAGGTACTCATAAAACATAAGAAACATCCAATTCTCCAGAAATATGTGTGATTTCTGACTTCATTATATTTGTAATGAAATCTTAAAGGTATAAATCTGGAACTCTCATTTAAAAGTTCACTGGTCAGCGAGTAAATACATGCAGCACCAATTAAAGTTTCCAGGGTCTATCACTCACTATGAGAGTTTGGCTAAAAGAATATTTTTATGGGACATGCCCTTTGGGCTAGTGTCCAGATATAAGTGAGTGTATACCATTTGACTCTGCTTCTGGGTTAACTCACTCAGTATGATCATTTCTAGTTCAATCCATTTGTCCACAGATTTCAGAAATTCCTTGTTTTTAATAGCTGAGTAGTATTCCATAGTGTAAATGTACCACAGTTTCTTTATCCATTCTTCCACTGAGGGACACTTAGGCTGTTTCCATGTTCTGGCTATTATGAATAAGGCTCCTGTGAACACGGTTGAGCAAATGTCTCTGTTGTGTGCTGGAGCATCTTTTGGGTATATTCTAAGGAGTGGAATAGCTTGGTCTTGAGGAAGCCTTATTCCCAGTTTTTGAGACAAAAGTAGCTGTACTAGTTTGCATTCTCACTTATATCTGGACACTAGCCCAAGGGGGCATGTCCCATGTAAGTCTTAACTTACCAGGAAAGTGGGACAGAAGGGAAGACATCCTATTGGGACTCTAGGTGAGAGAAGCATGGGAGAATGGGGAAATAGAAGGACCCAGAGGGTCCTAGAAACCTACAAGAAGAACATTATGATGGGCATATCTGGGCCCAGGGGTCCTGCTCAAACTGTGGCACCAGCCAAGGACAATATGTGTAGTAAACTTTGAACCCTTACCCAGATCTAGCCAATGGACTGGACATTCTCCACAGTTGAGTGGAGAGTGGTGTCTGACTTTCACACGAACTCTGGTGCCCCATATTTGACAACGTCCCCTGGATGGGGAGACCTGGTGGCACTCAGAGGAAGGATAGCCGACTACCAAGAAGAGACTTGATACCCTATGAGCATATACAGGAGGAGGCGGTCCCCCTCAGTCACAGTCATAGAGGAGGGGCTAAAGGGAAATGGAAGGGAGGGAGGAATGGGAGGATACAAGGGATGGGATAACAATTGAGATGTAATATGGATAAATTAATAAACTATATAAAAAGGAATGATTCTACTTCTATGTAAACACATGGACTGAAAGTGTGTGTGTGTGTTTGCATGCATGATCACGTGTTTGTGTGTTCTTGAGCATGTATGTTCAAGTGAGCATATGCATGTGCATGTTGCATATGTACAAATTGGTGTAAGGGTATGCACATGTATTTGCAGGAGCTGTGCACACATAAGTGCATGTATATGAATGCCAGAGAGTGATGTAGGGTATCTTCCTTGATTGCTCTCCAGCTAATCTTTTGAGACAGGCCTTTTATTGAGCATGGCCCCATCTCTTCAGTTAGACTCTACAGAGTGCAAGCATCTCCTGTCTTCCCAGCAGTACTGGGGCAATAGACACAAGGCACCATACCAAGCTTTTATATGCACTGGGCTTCTGAACTCAGGTCTTCATACTTGTGTGGCTGGTCTCTGCTCAGTAAGCTGTCTCCCAAGCCAAGGCCTGAAGACTCTTCAGCAGAAACTGAGAAGGTTTCTGAAGATCTCTGAGGTGTAAAAACCTTAGACAGTAAACGTATGACTCATCCCTTTCCTTAAAACAAAGAACAATACATACTGTGTGACTCACCACATTAAACTTAATAATATTAATTTTAAAATCAAACTTTTTCTTAATCATATTTGGAAAATGCTATGGAAATATCTAATTCCAAACACTAGGAAATAATATGGAAAATAAAAAATTACATTATTTTTTGAAAAGCTGTACCTAAAGTTAAACAAGTAGCAGACGAATATATTTTCCTTAAAGGGAGGGTTGGAGGGACCCAGAGGGTTCAGGAGCCCTACAAGGAGACCATCAATGCCAGTGGATCTGGACCAAGGTGTCCAGAGCTAACTGTTGCACCAATCAAGGATAATTCATGCAGTAAACCTAGATCCCCTATCATATCTAGCCAATGGTCAGCTCACTCTCCACAGTTGTGGGGAGAGTGGGGAATGCCTCTGACATGAACTTTGGTGTCTTCAATTTGATCACTTCCACTTGGTATGGAGGCCTGGTGGCACAAAGAGGTAGGGGAAGCAGTCTATCAGGAGGAGACCTGATAGGCTGTGGTCCTATCATGGGGGAAGATTTCCTCTTTTGTCAGAGGTCTAGGAGAAGGAAAGAAGTCAAAAGAGAGAGGGAGGGTGGCAATAGGAAGATACAAATGAGGGGATAACAATGGGGATGCAATCTGAGTATATTATAATAAATTTTAAAAACATACAGGGAAATAAAGAAATTATAACTATACACTTAACACATTTTGTGTACAGGAGAAGGAAAAATGCAAGGGTCCAAGTAGTCTATTTACATAGAGATAAGGAACCATATGTTAGGTTCTCAGAGCCACATGTGTCTTGACACCAAAAGGAATTTAAAATCCTAATTTTTGTTTTTTGAGTTTATGAAAATTACAGCAGAGAAACAAGGATGCAGTCAGAAGTTGTATGGGGAATTTGCAGACATGTGTACAGTGACTGGATAGTGGTAATAGAAGTTATTCATTTTAAATGTTACAATGCTAGTGTTGTTACAGTTGGGGAAAGAGTAATCTCTTTGGGTTATATAGTAAAGTATTTATAGACCAGACCCCAAGAGAGCTAAGATTCATTTCAAATGATCACAAATGGGAGAAATAGGGTAGCATTGGTTGTCTGCAGGGTTGGGATAGAAACAGTATCTGTTATACAAGTCTCTCTACTTTGGCTTGTGCTTAAATATACACATGATGCAAAAGATTAAAAATAAAATGATATTTATACTAATATTCTTCTAAAAATATAATTTCTATAATGATGAAAAACCCTTTGGCTATATTTCTAATTTCAAGGAAATTTGCATATACAGCTACAAATAGAATATAAACTTGAGGAAAAGCAATAAAGAAAAAAACATTTGATTCTCATTTTATGTGAATATTTCATTGAAGAGAGTTCTTTTATGTTAATATCTTTGATGATAATTCAGTGAAAAATGACAAATGCTTGTTAAAATATTAATGTAAACTTTACTAATGTGTTCCTTAGATGCTGAGAATTCTAGTCAGTTGGTGGACGTACATTGTTCTGTATTTTTCTGTGAAGGATATATGCACTTAAGTGTGTTTAAAATTTTGATAAATATGTGCCTATACGTATAAGTAAATCGTTATTACCTTGGCATTTTTCCGTCTTCTCTTGCATGTTTCTGAGTTTCTAGTGTGTTTTCACATGTGTAAGTATGTGTAAATATGTGCCTATACGTATAAGTAAATCATTATTACCTTGGCATTTTTCTGTCTTCTCTTGCATGTTTCTGAGTTTCTAGTGTGTTTTCACATGTGTAAGTATGTTCTCGGAGCATACCTTGTTCATTGGGGCAGAGCTTCTCAGTTGAATAGAGAGCTCATTGATACCACTCCGCTACCTCGTCAGCTTGTTTCTAGAACCCACTGCTCCATGTCTCAAGTGATGGAATTAGAGTTTTGTTGAGACATTTCTCCAGCCCCTGATTTGCCAAAATTTCAGTTTCAGTAAATGGTAGATCTTAGTATTTTTAAATGTTGTGTGATATCAATTGCATTACAAACAATAGATCAACAGTTGCAAGCATCAACTCTATACTGTAAGAAAACCAGTAAGTAAAATGAATAAATGCTTATACTTCAAAAACATTCCTTGCTATTTCAGCCATTTTATAATCTTAAAATCATTTTATGAGGTTAGTGAGGATTTTAGTGATGTTTATTACATAACATCACATTTTGAATATCCCTATGATAATTTAATGAAGACAAAAAGTTCAACCTGTTTGTTTGAAATCCATTGACTGAATTATCTTTTGATATTTACTGTCTTCTGAAACTTTCTTTAGACAAAACCTTAGAAATTTTCCTCAGGAAACCTATAACTGTATTTTGGCACCAAACACAGACTTCTGCTGTAAAAGTTAACTTGAAAAATGCTTAGTGCTTTTGACTTAAAAGTTAGGAAAGCCCAAAGACAGAATTAAAAAAAAAAAGTTAATCAAAATCTTCAAATAAACAGCACTCCTCAGAAGAGAGTCCTGGAGGCATTTGTATAGCCAAAGGAAAAGAGACTAAATTATAGTAAATATTAAACTGAAAAGTAGTGAAAAATGAAAATTATTTAGCATATCTTTTTTCTGACACAAATGGTTATCTAATTTCTTTTTTATCTGTTATACTACAAAGACTTTCTTTAATCTTCTTAAGTTTCCCTTAAGAACATTTTACTATTAGGCAGATTCATGTTCAAGGTCTACCACAATTCATACCATTGTATTCACTCAAACACTTCAGCTGAAGTTTTACTTTATATTGTGATAAAATAACCATTATAATAATTATTCTCCTTACCTTAGGACTATTGTAAGATCAAGTTGTTATTTGCATGAAAATGTGCTTGAAAAACTTAAGAGTAGGCTTTCTGGAATGCTTGAAGGGGAGGCAGCTGGAGACCATTACTCCACATTGGGCTAGAATTGCTGTCCATTCATCCTTCTGAACCCACTCAGACATCATCAAGGTCACCATGCTAAATAATGTGACTCAGGCAAGAAAAGAAAAAGTAGATCCACTTTAGTGGCTAATGCCCTTAAAACAAGCTTTGGAACTAAATGAATAAACAAAAAGATTCAAGATGGTGGAAAAGACGATAGAACCATTACAAATGACGGTACCACCATTCTGTAACAAATGAAAGTTTTGTACCCTGCAGTCAGAGTGCTGGTGGAGCTGCCCAAAGCACAAGACAAAAGTATGGGATAGCATCACATGCACAGTCAACATTGCTGACTCTCTTAGACTCTTGTACCAAGCTTCTGCTGAAAGGTATATATCCAACCAATCATCATTTCCTAGTTACTCAAAAAGCTTTGGTATGACTCAACCTGTGTAACTGAGTAAGAAAAATAGTTTGTTGAACAGCTCAGCCACTTCATTAAATTCAAAGGTTGCCTCTCAATATTTAAGTCTGTTTCTTCCAATAGTGACAACATGATAATGAAAATGATAGAATTAGCCACAGATATCAGTGTAGATCTTAGAGATATTATAATAGTTGAGAAGCTTGATAGGACAATAGATGACTATGAGCTGGTGAGAGATCTCGTTCTCATCCAGACAGTGGCAAAGTCTGTTATAACAAGAGCTGAAAGCCTAAGATTGGACTTATCAGTTTTGCTTATCTGCTCCTTAAACAGATATGATAATCAAATAGTAGAATCTGACTATGGATCCAAGTGCTTTGAGAAGAGAGTCTGTATTTTAAATTTGGTGAATCAGATTAAGAAAATGAGATGTAATGTCTTCATACAGATGCACTTAGTGATCTCACATTACATTTTCTGAATAAGATGGAGATTATGGTGGCTAAAGATATCGAAAGAGAAGAGGTTGAGCTCATTTGCCAACCAAATGGAACCAAATCTTGACCAGTTCATTGTTGAAATGTTGGGTTCTGCTGGCTTAATAGAGGAAGTCAGTTTAAATGGCTCTGGAAAACTATTTAATATTATAGGATGTAGAAGCCCAGGCAAAGCTGTTGCAATTGTAGAGGTTCTAACAAACTTGTGATTGAAGAAAAGTGCTCCATTAATGATGCTTTCTGTGTAATTCACTGCTTACTGAATAGAGTTGGCCTGGAGACCAACTGAGTACTTGTGAACACTGATTGTATGGAATTCTACTGTGCTTTAGCTGTGGAAAGCCGTGGAAGGATACTCTGGAAGTCATCTCATATACACTAGCTGAAAATGCTAGCCTGAATTTCATTTCTACAGTAATGACACCAACATGTTCAATGAGAAAAAAACTACAGTCATTATTAACATCTGATAGGGTAGAATTTCCAACTTTTTGGAGGAAGTGGTTGTTCAGCTTCAGTTGGAGTCATCATCACTTTGATCCTAGCAACTGAAACTGTGTGGAACATTCTGAAATTTAATGATATGTAAATACTTGATAATCTGGATAAGGCTAGCTGACTGGAAGTAATGTGGAAGATGATCACCTTGGCGTTCCTAATTGCCTGGAAGCATGCTTCTGCAAAGCTTTTGGACATTGTCTTCCACTTGGCATTTGTTTGAAATTGCATTCAAAACTAATGAAAATTCTAAATTGTTTTTCAAAAAAGAGAGATAAGGTTAGTAATATCAATGTAAGTATTGTCTGAGGACAGCACCCTATAGTTTCAACAAAGAAAGTTCATGTTGAGCATACAGACAATGGAGTATCCTGAGGATAACAGGCCAGCCATAACTTCATGCGAAACAGTGCTTTTACCACTTCAGGTCAATATGTTCAATGGAGAAATATTCTCAATATACAACTTACAGTACCTACAGCTGTGTAGCCCCAATTACTTAAATGAAAAAAATACTCAGAGATAAAGTTTTCTTATTAAATATTCTTTAGGTTCAAGTTTTCAACACTAAACCCAAGGAGATTATAGCCCTGATTCTTCTGTCTTTTCAAATCAGCCATCTAGCCTGAGCAACAAAATAAGTGAAAAAATCTTTTCAACAGTGTGCTTTAATATTTTATTAGTTCTTTAAGAATCTCATAGAAAATATTTTGATTATATCTACCCCATTCACTCCTCCCAGATCCTTCTCCTTTCCATACTCAACTCAACTACCTTTAAAAAAATACTTACTGAGTCCAATTTGTGCTTCTTGATTATGCTTACATATGTGGCACTTCCACAAGAATACAGTTGACTTGTCTGGCCACATACGTAAAGGAAGCTGACTCTCTTCACCAATGGCTATCAATCACCAATAGCTCCTTGGATGTGGGTTGGCTATCCTCTTGCCATGTCATGATTTGGTCTGGTTGGAGGTTGTGTGCTATCATACATGCTGTGAATCCATGTGTGCATCTGCCCATTTGTGTCCAGAAAGCACAGTTTCCTGCTAGGCATCCCAAAATCCTCTTTCTCTGACAGTCTTTCTTTCCACTTTCCTGTAATGATACCTGAATCTTGAGAAGAGAGAGAGTGCTGTACATGTCCTGTTTCAGGCTGGGCATTCAGCATTTTCTTAAATCTCTGTGATAGTCACAATCTGTACTGCAAATGAAAGTTTCTCTGATTGGATTTGAGAGGTGTTTAATCTATGTGTATAGTGGTAGCTCATTAGAAGTAGATTTAATACTATGTTGATTTAGTTTAATAATAGTCACAAATTTTTCCTCTATGGCCTATGTAGACATTGGCCTTATCACTGATGCCATGCATTGGGTTCATTTTGTGGAGCCAGCCTTAAATCCATTCAGAGAGTAGTTTTTACTCCTATGACATTTTGGCCACTATTGCACCAGTGGGCATGTCTTGACAGGACAGTTGATTTTTCACCAGCAGGTTTATAGTTAGGTAAGTCTCATGAGTTCCTTTCTTTTGTTGTAGCATGAAAATCACCCTTCAGCACTGTGGAAGCTAGCCTGAAGTGATAAAACATCCAGGTCAGCTCTAAATTTCTGCAGATCTCTCTCTCTCTCTCTCTCTCTCTCTCTCTCTCTCTCTCTCTCTCTCTCATGTGTGTACATGCACATGTGCTAAAATACTCTACCACTGGCTTACATTGAGTAGATGAGGAGTATTGATCATCTCACTGAAAAGGATTCCTCAGCTTTTTATTGTCCCATTTTAAGAAATTCTCGGAATACCTCTCATCCCTCTTCTTATTAAGCTTCAATGTTACTGATATATATTGTGAGCTTACATTTGCAAAGCAGAGCGGCAGCCAATTCTCAGGTCAAGCCACATCTTCAGGTACTTGCTTTGCTCTTTATCATTGGGGTCTCAGTTTAGACCAGAGAAAATCTACTTTGAAGTGTTTTTACATGTATCCTGAACACCTTCTGTTAAGTGTTATAATGAGATAGAGTAAAATCAATTATTTAACAAAATGCTTTCCATAAAATGTATTTCTTCTTTGACTTTCTTCTTTGAATCCATTTATTACTATTTCTACTAAAATAATAGCTAGAACATATCAAGACCATGAATGCATTTCTTTGGAAAGGTTTGAATTTATAAGAAAAAAAACTAATAAATTTTTTGAAAATACAAACAAGAGAAAATAAATAAGAAACAAAATGAAGATAAATATAAATATTCACATTTAAGTTAGAGTTACAATATTTATTTTTTGACATGAATATATCATCCCATGCTACAAATTTTTAAATTTTGCCTTAGATTTGCAAGCTAGGCAATTTTAAATTGTCAGAGCATCATAAATTACTAGCTTGCTTTAATAGCAGAGGCTATTTTCTGGTGTACAGTGATTAGGTCTGAAATACATTTTATAGCAAAGAGTGAGATTAAATAGGTTCACCTCTAACAGTCTTAAGCATGTATCCTCCTTTAAAAATTAACTATTCATGTTCGGTAGAGAGTGAAATTCATCAGGGACAAATAGTGGAGGTGAGCTCATTCTCCAGTTACCTTGATGTATGGAATTATTCCCTTGGGTCTAAATCTAATCAAATGTGACCACAATTCATCTTGCACTTCCCTCTGGATCTATGCAACCCGAATGGCATAGTAGCTAATGAAATTACTCTACAGGGCCATTTATAGGAAAGTCCTTCTATAACCAAGTAATTCTTGAGGAAATTTTATTGTATTTGAGGTCTATAAGTATCTTTATTTGAATTATCATTACCCTAGGAACTTGGTAGATAACCTGGGTATAGCAGGATGTAACGAACTAATTTAAACATTTCTCCAAATGCCATAACCATTTACAAGATGTTAAACTACGTAATATATATTAGAACAGAAATATAGCATGGTTTGAGACTTTTAAAGAACTCATTTGGGAAATCCTTTCCTTGTTTCAGAACATGGTCCCAACAATAGGTATTGTCAGCATCTGAAATGTACTTGTCAGAGCCAAACGGGATTCTACACAGTCTCAACACTTCATTGAAGCCCAAGACACACCTTGGGAGAGAAGTCAAGCAGAGAGTATTAAGCTTTTTAGCCTTGCATCTGCATCAGAAACCATGTAGTCAAATGCCCCATTGGGCATGGCTCCAGAGATGGACTGACCTGACTAGGTCAAGGGGGAAATGAAGAAAAAAACACAGGGACAGAAAGCTAGGACTGGGCAGTCTGACCTTGTGTATGGAGAAGCCTAATTAAAAAAATACAGATGCTGGCTTACTGCATACAGCTAAACTTGGAGGCAAGGTTATTATGTACAGATAAACAAGGAGGGATATGGGATTATAATACATAACTGTATCAAGGAAACAAGTTTTGCAAATTTCAATCAGAGCTATCTCTGTAGGGATGCAGAGGCCATAAATATTTATAAGGGAAAAAAAGCTATGATGGACATTTCTATTAGCTATATCTATTACTATTAATATCCACACATAGAACAGAAGAAAGGCTTTGGTATCCCTCCACGGGTCTGAAGCTAGTGTCCTTGACATAGCCATAGTCAGTTCATATCAACAACACGCATTTACTTAGGACCTTACACACTGAGGACATCCTGTGTTTCCTACAGCCAAAGTAACTTTTCATGATATCCATGATTTTATTATCATTGAATTACAACACAATATGCCATGACTCCTAGTGTACAGTTCTTTAAAACAATTTGGGGTCTTTGTGAAGGTTTAGGAAAGCTGAATTTCAGATATCTACTTTCAGTTAGGCATGACCTGGAACCCATTGTCCAGATGAGAGCCACACCACACCTTCCCTTCTGCTGGGCTTTTCCAGCAACCTTGCCTTCACTCACCATGTCTACAATGCAACAATGGAGCACAGAGCTCAGTGTGTGGGGTACAGTGTGTGGTAGTGATTCAAAATCAATGTCTTTGGGAGTGCAGCTCCCCAAGTTCAAGTTCTATCTAAGCAGTTCAGTTGCTCTGTGATTCTGGGAAGGGAATTTGATTTCTACAAATCCAAGTTGCTTGTCCACTAGAAAAAGTGAATGCAATTTTTAAAATGTTTAGTTTTCTACTTGATACATATAATAAATTGAATGTTATCCATTAAGAATTCTTTTATTTTAAAGATAATCATAGCTGGGCTTGGTAACCCTTGCCTTTATTCATAGAACTTGGGAAGGTAGAGACAGGTAATATCTCTGTAAACTTGAGACCAGCCTGGTCTACAAAGCTATTCCAGGACATCCGAGGCTACATGGAAAAACTCTGTATCAAAAAACAAAACAAAACAAAACCCCAAATCATAATATTGAGTCATGGTAGAAACAGTTACAGGTTATAAACCAGGATGTACCAGCAGTGTTCTGGAAAAGAGAAGAGACTAGTTACCAATAAACTAAAAGAAGACAGATTTAAAAAAAAAACATATCAAGACATGAGGAATTATGAAGATTTGGCAACACAAAGCACCTTCTATCCAGACACTGGAAGGCTGATTGCGATTGCTACTCTACAGAAGACAAGTAAAAAGACAATTGGCTTCCAGATGCTCTGAGGAATAGCCTGGAAAAATAGATTTATGAGGTAAACAGAGGAGGGTGGTGTAATGTACAGAACAAGTTGGGCGCTAATGTAGCAAACACTTTACTGTACAAGGTTGGTGTGGTAGCTTATTTTTTTTATTATTTAAGTAATTTATTCATATTACATCTCAATTGTTATCCCCTCAATTGTATCTTCCAATTCCCCCCTCCCTCCCTCTTTCATCCTATTTCTATCCCCTAGGTCTGTAAAGAAGGGGACTTCTTCCCCCACCATATGATCACAGCCTATCAGGTCTCATCCTGGTAGCCTGCTTACTCTTCCTGTGGATGCTACCAGGTCTCCCCAGCAAGTGGAAGTGGTCAAATAGGGGGCAACAGAGTTCATGTTAGAGTCAGTACCTGATCTCCACACAACTGTGGAGAGTGTGCTGTCCATTGGCTACATCTGGATAGGGGTTCTAGGTTTACTGCATGCATTGTCCGTCGTTGGTACAGTAGTTTGAGCAGAACCCCCCTGGGTCCAGATCCACCAGCCTTAATGGTCTTCTTGTACGTTTATAGGACCCTCTGGATCCTTCTATTTACCCATTCTCCCTTACCTCTCTCACCTGGAGTCCCAATAGGAAGTCCCAGTATCTATCCCAATCTGCTGCTAAGTGAAAATCTTCAAGGAACATCTTTGTTGGGCTAGTGTCCATTTATAAGTGAGTATATACCATGTGTATCCTTCTGGGTTTGGGTTAACTCACTCAGGATGATCATTTCTAGCTCCATCAATTGCCTACAAAATTCAGAATTTCCTTGTTTTTAATAGCTAAGTAGTATTCCATAGGATAAATGTACCACAGTTTCTTTATCCATTCTTCGACTGAGGGACATTTAGGTTGTTTCCAGGTTCTGGCTACTACAAATAAGGCTACTATGAACACAGTTGAGCATATTTCCCTGTTGTGTGGTGGAGCATCATTTAGGTATATTCTAAGGAGTGGAATAGCTGGGTCTTGAGGAAGCCCTATTCTCAGTTTTCTTAGAAAGTGCCAGATTGATTTCCAAAGTGGTTGTACAAGTTTGCACTCCCACCAGCAATGAAAGAGTGTTCCTCTTTCTCCACATCCTTCCAGCATGTGCTGTCACCTGAGTTTTAATCTTAGACATTCTAATGGGTGTATGATGGAATTTCAGAATTGTTTTGATATTTATCCACAAAACTGAAGTTGAAGAAGATGAAAGACCTCAACATAAAACCAGATACACTAAATATGCTGGAAGCGAAAGTAGGGAAGAGCCTGGAACTCATTGGCACAGGAGACAACTTCCTGAACAGAACTGCAACAGCTCAGGGTCTAAGATTAACAATTAATAAATGGGACCTCATAAGGCTGAGAAGCTTTTGTAGGACAGAAGACACTGTCTACAGAACAAACCAACAGCCTACAAGCTGGGAAAAGATCTTCATCAACCTTACATCTGACAAAGAACTACTATCCAAAATATATAAAAAGCTTAAGAAAATAAATACCACCAAAAAAAAATAACTCAATTAAGAAATGTGGCTCAGAACTAAACAGAATTCTCAACAAAGGAATATTGAATGGCTGCTAAACACTTAAAGAAACGCTCAGTGTCCTTAGTCATCAGGATTCAAACAAAATCACAGATTCCATCTTACACCCATCAGAATGGTAGCTTATTATGATCAGTATAGTTAGTTCTTTCGGGAAATATCTAGTAGTACGCCAGAGAATAGATTCCATAGTGTGACTTTGCAAAAAGCATGCCTTCTGGGCTAAATTCTTATTGTGGCTTTACCATATACCTTAGCGCTTTGAGGTCTGTCATGACACATGTATAGTGCTCAGTAATTTAAAACCAAGCATACATATAGTGTGCTTCCCATTGCACAGGTGGATCATATTGGCATAATTTTGACTCAGTCTTGGCACTGATTTTCCAAATAAATCCAGTTAAATTGTTAATATTTGATTTTGTATTATCTTTAGAAAAGCCCACAGTATTTTAGGGTGATGATAAAAGAAATATTGTACAAACCACAAAGAAATATCTTAGCTTTCTTTTCTTTGGTATTTCTTCCTAAATATCTCATTTTAATATTTATTTTTGTAGTATTAAAATGGATATATACAAAACTTTATCCTTGTTGGTAACTGATATGTAACAGTGTTGCAGAGCCATCAATACCATTTAATTTACTAGCATTCTCGAGACTACTGAAAGAAACCCATAGATTAGGCAGTTACTCTCCAATTAACTCTCTCTAACTTTTGTTTCTATGACATTACTTGCTGCTAGTACGTTTATTCACTCATCAATTTATGAGTAGTGTATTTTTCCATCTTTTGGCCATTATAGACGGCCAACAAATGTTCTCAACATTTTTGTTCAAGACATGTTAGAACAACTGACTTAAAAATCATTTTGTTGATTTGATAGCCTATTACCATATAGTGTGGGAGGTGTTCTCCCCTCAGTCATAGACCTAGGGGAGGGTAATAGGGTGAAAGTGGGAGGAAAGAATGGGAGGATATAAGTGATGAGATAACAATTGAGCTGTAATCTGAATAAATTAATAAAAAAGAAAAAATCATTTGGCTATAAACATAGTGGTCATGACTCTAGATTATATAGCAATTCTATAGTTAATTTACCAAGGGATTGGAAGTGTCAAACAGTTTCCATTAGGAACTGTGCCATTTTACACTTAGATCAGCCATTCATGTGGACTCTAGTGTCTCCATATTCTTGCCACCACCTTACTAATTTTTATTTGCTTACAATTAAAGACAAATCTGTGAATGAGAAATGATACATTTTACTTTTTATTTCATTTACAATATGAGTGACGTTGAATTTATTGGGCATTTGCTTATTGCATTTAGAGGAATTATTACTCAAGAGGTGGATGCAATAGTGGCTTGTAGGTTTCTAAAAGTTAGTAACCTATCCTGGGAGAATTAATATCTTAACACAGACATACTAAACACAAGGCTTCTAAACCTCCTCCCAGCCTGCACCTTGAAGGCTTCAGCTTCCTAGCCTTTCTCTGCTAAACTAGGCATAGAATGGTATCAGCTTCAGAGACTTACTGCTAAATAAGGTCACCATTTCTAGTTCTTTCTGAACTCTGGCTGTCTGGTTCAATTCAGGTATTCTCTCTACTTCTCACTGAACTGCTTTGCTTTGAAAATAGAACTCAATTGTACACACTTAACTGCACTCGAATGAACCAAACTGCACTGCATTGTACTGTATCCCTGAACTGTACTGTAAACCCTCCATGAACTCCCTTGACTCTCTCTGTGCTGCTTTTAAGTAGCTTCTCTTTTCTGTTTGTTCTCATGAGAGTTGAGTGTATCCAAACCCTGACTCATTCTATCAAATCTTTCTCTGGTTCATCACTTTGTATGCCTTTCAATTAGACCTCAATGTTTAGTACTAAAGGTGTGTACTAAATTCCAGACAGAGGGATTAAAGGTATGTTATTTCTATATCTAAGCCAGATGGAGTAAGGGTGTATGCTAAGGGTATGTCTGTATTCCAGTTGAATCACACAGACCAGGTCTTTGGATGTTATTCCTTGCTGGAGCAACCATGTTGCTGCATTACATTTTCTCTACAGCCATGGGTGAAAAACTGCTATTAGATTGAATTAAAATATAAAAGTTATTATCTTTTGTCTATTAATTATCAAGCATAAAGAAATAAGAGAAATGTTGATTTTTGGATTCGTAATTTTTTCCTTTTTAAACTATGAAGACATTTCCTTTACTTTCAAAATATGTTTAGCTCTGTCATTGTCACTGTGCAAAGAAAATTTATTTTCATTTTGACATATATTTTTCTCTCAAAAATGAGATGCTAATATCTACAGAACAAATATTTGCTACCTAGAAGGAACAGGAATAGAAAGGTGATTGTAAATACAAACTCAGTACTCCTGGGAGGATGGCACATGCATGATTGGTTTCACCTATGTCTTCAGTTTGACAACCACCCTTCACCAAATTTGGGGCAGAGAGTTATTTATTCCTATAAATATTATTTTATTAAATGCAGTGTTTATGTCAGTTGTGAATATGTGGCTGAACTTAACATCATCAACGAGCTTATTTCATAATCAGTCTTGCAGAACTATAATCAAGTCTAATTACCCTCATATATATTTTTTAGAAAACCTTATATGAAGTTGAGTGCAGGCTTCCAAGAATACATGTATAAATCGTACCTGCTGGTAACTCTGAATGTGATTTTATTTGAGGGAGAAAAGACTTTTGAGATATAATTAACTTAATTTTTATATTAGAACACATAGAAACTGCTTGGGTGGACCACAAATCTCATAACTTACCTTTGCAAGACTGGGTCATGGATTTACTTAAGAGGTCTGAGAAAGAATACAAAGAAGATGATGCAACATCAGAGGTAGAGGTCACAGGATGTACTCACTCTCCCCTTGACATCTGCAAATGACTGCTTCCAGTTTTCCCTGCCCCACAGCAAGCAAAACCTACCAGATTAGGAGTTCGTTATGGAAAATGCTTAGTATTACTTTTATGCCTATGCAAACCCTCTTGTATACTTTAATCAACCTAGCTGAAGCATGGAGAATATTGCTAACAGAGGCTGGAAGAAAAATGCAGCAGATTTCTTTGTGGGGAATGTGGCCCTGCTTCCACCTTTATTTAGACTCCTTGCCTCTAGCTTTGAAAGAACAAATTTTTGTGGCTTTAGCTCACTGCCTTTGTAGGAGTTGTTATGGCAATCCTAGGAGTGCAATATGGACTTTTGTACTGGCATGTGGGCTGCTGCTGTAGAAATGCTGCGAATGTGGAAGTGTCTTGGAATGAAGTCATAGCTAGCGGATGGAGGGACTCTGAGGTGCTACACAAGGCAGTCTCTATTTCCTTCAGGAGACGTGGTAGAAATATGGATGTCATTACGTTTCTTCTAAGGTCTTAAAAGGAAATGAGAAATGTGATACTGAAAACTAGAGGGAGATTGTTCTTTGCCATAGGGTGGTGAAAAACCTGGCAGAACTATTTTCTACTGTTGACAGGAAAGCAGAACTTGTAAGCACTGAGCTCAGGTATTTAGTTGAATAAACTAAAAGACTTGTGGTTTAGTTTCTACTTATTGCTTGCAGCTAAAAAGAGAGAGGAAAGCAGATAAACTCAGATGATACTGGTAACAAAGTGAAGCTAGCACTTGATTATTTGAAGGATTTTTGAATGATCTAGATTCTAAAGGGTGCTCAGAAGCTGAGATCCATGATTTGCTGGAAAAGTTCTGCTGTGTATGATTCACAGATTTATTCTACCTTCCTAATAAAGCCGATAGAGGTATTCTTATCTAGGGGTGACTGTAGAGGCTTCTCTTTCTTCCCTCCCCTCTGCACCTCACTCTAATATCTCCTATGCTCCTTTCACTTTCCTTTCTTTTATGACTTTTTGTCATTCTTACCATATTGTCTCGGCTGGCTGAAAACTTACTATGTAGCCATGTTTTCCACTGGTTTGTATCCTGCTACATATGTAGATGACAGGCAAGGTTTGAGGGACTGCTGTATTACAAACACTGTAAACATGTGTTAAAAGAAAAGGCAAAGACAGGGTTACTGGTGAATGGTTTGAGGGATTCTGAGATTCTTCAGGCAACATATACTACCCCTCAAACAAAGGAGAATGTTTCCTAGGGCAGAAGCACAGAAGCAAGAGATCAAGAGAGAGCAAGACCAGAGAGGGGGCTGCAGAGGGGAATACTGCAAGCTGTATAGGACCTCCAAAAGCATTTCTCATGGTTTGAGTTTCTAAAGTCAGTAGTAATTTGCTACAGCAGCCCCAGGAAACAAACACATCCTCATTTCCTGAAATCTCCGGTTATAATTGGCATTCTATTTTAGGTATTAATTTAACTGTCTTCCTCAACAGAATGTGTGACTGACAGTTTATTTTTCTTTCCCTTGCCTCTCCCTTTCTCCTTCCCTCTCCCCTTCCTTATATATGCATAAAAGCATCACAAAAGCAAAATAGATTAGAAGATAGGATGACATAATGGAAATCATATTCAAATGGCTCAAATTAGCTTTAATGTCTACAGCACAACTGTACATAAGCTTAAGGAAATGAAGTAGCCACTATACCTACTTTTTTAGTCTATGATTTTCAGTGGATAAAGTGTTTACTGTGTAAGCATACTACTTGAGTTTGAGTCCCTAGCACCCAGATAAATGCTAGGTATCCAACCTGTAACTGTAACCCTAGTGATATAGGAATTGAGGGAGGCAGACTGCGGAAACCAGAGTGAACCATTGGATCAGTGAGAGATCATTTCTTTTAAAAAATGGGGAGCAATAGAGAAAGCAATCTGAAGTCAACTTCTTACCTTTTTGTGTGCAAGGATAAACACATGGGTGGATAAACACTCACACCCACACTTTTTAAAATATAAGCTAGAGATAATAACAATATAGTTGAGGCAAATTTTGAGTTATAAAATATTTTAATGAGTTCAACAGTGCTTAGTAATCTCTACTCTGCCTTTAAACCAGGGACAAATATCACAAAGATGTGAAAGAAAGGTAAAGGTATAATCATGGGCTTAGTGTCTAAGAAGTTTCAACATTTAAACTGGTTTAAGTTCACAGGGCAGTTTTGAGAGACTAGTGATAAACTTTTTATCTGCTAGGGTCTTTGTGTTTTCTGTTGTCTAATAAATCTCCCCTGCTCTATCTGATTATAATTATTAACAGAAAATGACACACTCTACGACTTCTCTAGATGATCTTTAAGATAAGCAATGTCTGCATAAGTGGAAGCTTTGTTTTGCACACAGTGGATAAGCTATGCTCCCCTTAGTCTCAAGTAGGACATGGGAAGAGTACCTTGACAGGATGTGTGTTTTTGTACCAATTACTTTTGAAGCTTCAGTGTCTGCTCATGTACATGTTCCAAATCCATTAAAGTTTGCATAAAATCTTAAATAATTTCTTAGTAAACTCTTCCAAAGAATTAAAAAAGATTTCTCTTTCACATTACATGATGTCTTTTAAATATTTCTGTCCGTTCTGGGCTTGGTGAGGTATGCCTTTAATTACAGCACTCGTGAGACAGAGGCAGGTAGATTGCTGTGAGTTAGAGGCAGCCTGGTCTACAATGAAAATCCAAGACAGGCAAGGCTGCACAGAGAAACTGTGTCTCAAAAAAACAAAAAAAATTTTTTTCTATTCTCAACATAGAACTTTTTCTAAAAAGTTAGCTATGTTCTTTCTTTTTCTTCTGACATCTTAACCCTAGTTATACATTACAGTCTGAATACCTGGGGTTTGGATAGGAAGTAAAGGAATAATGTGAGTGGTGGATTTCAAGCATACTCAACAGTGATAAATATGTTGCCAGAGGCCCATAACAGTTTCAACAATGAACGTATTACAGGGGTCCCGCTCAAACTAAGGCACCAGCCAAGGACAATACAGGAGGTAAACTTTAAACCCCTTCCCAGATCTAGCCAATGGTCAGAATATTCTCCACAGTTGAGTGGAGAGTGTGATATGACTTTCTCACATACTATGGTGCCTCACATTTGACCATGTCCCCTGGAGGGGGAGACCTGGTGGCACTCAGAGGAAGGACAGCAGGTAGCCAAGAAGAGACTTGATACCCTATGAGAATATATAGGGGGAGGTGATCCCCCTCAGGAACAATCATAGGGGAGGGGAATAATGGGAAAATGGGGGGGGGGAGGAATGGGAGGATACAAGGGATAGGATAAACATTGAGATGTAACAAGAATAAATTAATTAAAAAAAAAGTAAAAAAAAAAAAGTAGAGAAACCTGTCACTCACTATAACATGAGTAGACACAAAGAGAATACTGCTAAATAAAATAAACCAGATACTTGTCAGTAAATACAAAAAAAAAAAAAAAAAAAAACAAAAACAAAAACAAAAACAACAACAAAAAAAAAACAATTGGTTCATCTGTTCCTTGCTTTGTGTGGACATTTACTTCACTTTGGATTATGCTGAAACATATTTAAGTCAACTTATAATTTATGTTGTGGATATTTTATATAAATGTTTCATATAGAATAGTCTTAAGTGTAACCACACAGCATCATCACATAAAAATAGGATTTATCCTTTAATATTATTAAGTATACATGATCATGCTTTCCCAAATGTTCAGCAACATAATGTTTTATAATTTTTTATGTTTGTATCTACCTGATGTGCAATGTTTGAAGTTGAATTTTTTTCCATCGGATCTCCTTCTCTCTCCCTATTTACTGTTTATCTTTTGAAGAAAACGGTGAAAGAGCATTGTGGTCCCATATATTTGTCCATACTCTCATGTTGATATTTATATTTTGAATAATTAAAAATTGAAGAAATTTCACATAGGACTAAGCAAAATCTTAAAATGCTACAGGAGGTATACTCAAAACATGGACTTTGCCTGTGGGCACAGTATGAAGCTCTCAGGAATAACAATTCTGTGGTTTCCCTCATCTATTATTTTTTTTTCTGGTCATATGTCATTTAATATGATATAGATGCCTCTCTGTCTCTTGTTATATCCAAGTATTGACTGTATTTTCAAGAAGTCTACTACATGGTTTTGCTGATTGCCTCCATCAGGTGGCACATGATACTTTCTTTGATATCTCCTTTTTTTATGACAACCATAGCCACTGACCTCTATTTTCAGTAGGGTAGTATGTTTTTGTTGGTCCATAACATCAATTTCCTCTTATTTTGATGTTACTTTTATCTGCAGAATCACAGTAGATATAAAGGAAATATAGCAGACATTCTTTAGACTTTTATCTTAGTTTCTGGTACTCAATTCTTATCTTTTTTTGGGGGGGGGAGTAAAAGGAAATCACCCAACAATTTCTTTTGCTACAGATTGTAGCTCAGTTTTTTATTATATCATTAGAGACAATAGAATCTTACCTTTCAGGGTGGCAATTACTTTCTGTAATAAAGAACATTTTTTTTTTTTACCAGTCGAGTTCTATAAGAGAATATATTTGATTATTGATATTTAATAAATATACATCTACACTGAACTCTTTTAAACTTTGCTAATATCATAATTAAGTTTTTTCAGGATCTAGATTCATAAAGACAGAGCAAACAATTGTGGTGGCATTTTGGGAGCTAGAAAGCAGATGGGCATGGGCCGCCCACTTAGCCAACACTAACCTGGAAATAGAAAACACTGTGAAAGAACCAAAATCAAGCTAACATTTTCAAAACTTTTAGGAACTAGTAGTTCATATGAAAATAGGAGTGAAGCAGTATGTCATTAAAGAAGATCTGATGATATTTTACAATAAGTCCCAGGCAAGTATTCATACACAGGAGACATTGGTGCCTTTAGAAGACAGTGCTCTGGGGGTCAGTTTTCTAGTGAAGATCCCACTGTATACACTTTACTCTTATAATTAAATGTATATTTTCATATTGAGAGGAAGAAATAACAATTTACATGCAAATGCTTGTGTTTTTCTCTTTGCTCCATTTAGATTCTAATACATGGACAATCAGATTTTCATCCTTTGTCAGGACACTAGATTTATATCTGGGGATATTTGCCTTCCCAGAGAAGAATAAAGAAACAATACTGAGCTCAGTTCTTTCTTGCTCTTGTATGTATCTCAGTTTAGTGAGATTAAGTTGGACATAGTGACACCTATTTACCAATCATTAGGCAAGGAGATCGGGAATCAAAGGCCAGCCTGGGCTACACAGCAAGATTATATCTAATCTTAGAACCAAAAGAAATGAATAAACTTTCCTCCATTAGGGGAATAAGGGGAAAATGGGAGAGAAGGAAGAATGGGAGGATACAAGGGATGGGATAACCATTGAGATGTAACAAGAATAAATTAATTAAATAAAAAAAGAAATGAATAAACTAAACAGACAGTACACATGAATACACACAGAGAGAAAAAAGAGACTTTATGAGACAAAACAAAATTATATGAAAAAAGTCAGAGACTCTTAAAAGATTTTAAACAAACTGTGAAAGTTTTATAACAGAGAGTTGGTGAACTCTCTTAGAATCTGCTTTGCTTTCTAAGAATATTTATTTAAAGACAGAAATTTTAGTTACATTAAATGTGATGCAGAGGATGGTCCCCATGTGTAAGCCAGTATATTCGTGATTATCTTGTTGGCGCTTTTCCTACCCTACACTGCAGCAATATGACAAAGATAACCTCAGGATCCTGTGCTCTTTGCCCTTTCTTTCAGCAATACAAGTATCATCATTTCCCCCATCTAACACTAGGTGCTTGGGAAAGTGTGATGCTCTATAAAATCCAAGTGGCTCAAGGAGTGGCTGTTTTTTCAGTGTGGAAACCAACCAAATGCCATAATTAATATCTGAAGACTACATGCAGGAATGGTCTTTGCTTGTCTGCAATGGGATTTAGATGTTACTCATTTTAGTTGCGGAGACTGTTTGACTGTGTATAACTCAGACATAGGTGAAAATATGAGTGCTCAAAGGAAGATTCTGGATGGAGTTCTGACACACCTGTGTAGTCATTCCTTTGAGTTTCTCTGTAGTTGGAGCATGCATCTTTGGCAACATATAGGGTTTTCTAGATACTCAGAAAATGAAAACCTTTACAGCATTCTGCAGCAAGTCAATTTTCCTTACTGGCCCATTTCCCTATAGGAGGACAAATAAGCACACTTGTTGTTCAGAAGAGAGATAAAGAAAGAGGTCATCGGTGAAGATTGTGGACCAGCTGGCCAGGCAGTAGACAGGTACAACCTGGCAATAGTCTTTAGGGCAGATGGACCCAGCAGATGCTATCTTAAAGTAGTGTGCTCAACGGAGCGAGAGCATAAATGAATACAGGTACATAATAGTACAGAACTCAAAAGATTCAAATTACCCATATACCTTGAATACATAACTTTTATCCATCCATAAAATGAGATCACAAACATAAAAGAACATTAAACAAAATACAGTTGTTTTCACAAAACAGTAGAACAGACAACCAATAAACATTACAAATTATTCAATTTTGTTAGTCCTCTGGGAAAAAAATTTAAAATGCTTACATAAATATGACTGTTCAGCAACCACAATAGCTAGAATGAAGTGAATTATTGGTGAGATTAGGGGAAACTGGTGACCTTATATCTCACCAGTGAAACTGTAAATGATACTATCTCTTTTGAGAACTCCTTAATGGCAAGTGCTACCACATAATATATGGAACCGTTGTAAGAAGCCATTCCATTCCGAAACATACGCTCAAAAGAAAGTACAACCAAATGGCATGCACAGCCATGTTCATATTAGAAACCAACTGCCTGTAACTCTAGCTCCTCTGGAGTCTGACTCTGTCTTCTGGCCTCTGTGGACAATGGTACTCACATGTACATATGCCCACAAAGACATACATGCATACATATAAAAATAAATCTTATTATTTGGAGTTACTTAGTCATATAAAGCAGATTTTGAAAAAAAAAATGAATCTTGTCCATACACTGAAAAAAACAATTCCAGAAAGATTGAAAAACTAATTAGAGACACCATATACCTGTTTCACAACATTGTAAGACCGTCTGTTGAAAATATCAATAGAGATAATTGTTCTCATCTAAAAAATAGAGATGAGATATGATAGATATTGATTTTCATTCAGAAATTTAGACCCAACAAGATAGGAAAAATGCTTTCTTCAAGTTTAACAAATACAAATAGCCAAATCACCAGGAACGTAACATTTACATAACTCCTGATTGTCTCATGGTTCTTCCTGCTGTATGTAGCTTATTTTATTCATGTGTAATAATATAAATGTATAAGTTAAAATTAATAAAAATAAATGTACACAAAAAATCTGATAGGACTAAACAAAGTGAAAAGTTTAAAGTCCAAGGGACATCAATTGTAGACTATGCAAATGCCTAGAAATAAGTAGACTACATAAACATTATGCCACGATTTGAAACTAAAATTCACAAAAATATAGAGAGTTAATGAGTAAAAGATAAAATCACATTTATGTATCCATGTTATTAAATAATATAGACTGGAAATAAAGCAGAAGGAAACTTCCATCTTACCTGACTGCTTATAGCATGGAGTTGATTATATTACACACATTATCTCACTGCAAAGTTTACTATAAATATATGTTTGTGTTGATAAAATTCCATGTTAAATGTAACCAAGTGACTCCTGGTGCAGAGACTATCTCAATCACCGTTGGATTTCCAGATCTTAGCATCAATATATTCAAATAATTTGCTCCTGTAAGACTGTGAAATTTAATAGTTATCGGAAATACAAATTTTAAAAGAAGAAAAAAAGAGGTTCTGGATAGAAGTGGGATTATAAACTCCAAATAAACATTTGGAGAAAAGAATCTTGGCACTCCAGAGGCACAGCTCTGAATCTGAGCTCCTCCTTGAGTGTAGAGTCATCTTGGTCCCTATTTGCTGGGCACATGCTTCAGAGACCATGGACAACACAAATTGGATTTTTTTCTTTTCCTTTCTATCCTCTTTTTTGGGGTCGGGCAAGGGAGGATACTGGAGGTCTCAAGGATAGGGTGGCAGACCTAGAAGGACTGGGAAGTGTGGGAGCCAAGGAATCATAATTTGAAATTCCCAAATAATCAACAAAAATATTTTGGAAAAAAAAGAAATCAGTGAATTTTTTGAGCTTACTATTAATTGAGAAGTGGAGTCCTTTCCCTATCCTTTGATTCTGCTGTCTTGAGAATGAAGTGATGGAGGAATGGTGACAGTCTGTCAGTTAGTGCACTAGTCTTCCAGAGTGCTCATAGCTCCACAGAAGACAGAGAACGTCTTCGAAGCCAGCAAACAATTATGAAATGAAGAAAAGATCTCAGGTTAAAAAAAAAAAAGTGCAGGGCAGTAAAACATTTCTGACAAGAGAATGCACTCTTAGGTAGCGCCCCTCAGCTGTAAATTTCTTCTGAGAAGAGTTTGTATAGAAATATTGGAGGTGACCAGAAGTGGAAGTGAGATTAGTGTAGGTTGGAGTTCAGAACTTATACAGACTGTAGGCTATTTATGCTCTGTCCTTCTTTTGTAAGGACTGTTACTTGTAGCATTTCTTTGACCTCTTTGTCATTGTATGCCATTCAAATCTACACATCTTTGTACTGAAAGAAATTGGATACTGTTCTCAGGGAATCTTATCCACATTTTAGATAATTAAATATAAAATGTCAAGTCTCTGTTAAGTGGAATAAAACTTTAGAGGAAGAGAGGAGGACTTAAGCAGCTTCATGTGGGAGAAATTTAAATAATTTGTGGCTCAAGAGAAGATTCTTGCTCACATATTAAAAGTGACAAAATTCCTTGGCACTCATTCTGGTGAATGAGTGGTCAGGTTGATTTCTCCACTATGAATCTTGGCTAGGGTAAGATTGATCTGGCCAACAAAATGCGCACATTTACACATATATTGTTGACTCAGCCTTTCTTTAATGAAAATAAACTACCTTCAATCTGAAGTCCTTGGCATTATGTAATAGGTCTAGTTACCCTACTGGGAAGACCCTGTGGAGAGGACCTGAAAATACTAGAGCAAGTTGGTTTTACATTTTATAGCCACACTCCGTTCCCAGACCAGATCAGCAAGTAGTTTAATAGCAAAGTGACACCAGTCAAAGCCTTGTAAGGAGGGGAGAGGTGAGGCCTTGCCTGAACACCAGACCCACAGAGCACTCTAATACAACTTGGTTATTAAACTAATGTATTTAGATGTAGACTTTCGTATATTAATAAACAGCTACATATGTAGGAACATAACCAGTGGGTGGGTAAATACACAATACCAAAATCCTGTGGGTATCTACAAAAAGAAGTATCTGAAGAATATTACTTCTAGAACTGAGCCCTGTAACTTAAAATGAATATGTTATTATAATTTATCTCAACCACTTAGGAGCATCATTCTTAGGTATTTTTGATTAAATCCACAAGTAAAACAATACAGAACAGAACAAATACCTAAATCCCTGCGAGGCATTAACCACTGCAGAGATATTCGAGAACTGTTCCTCGGTTTATAGTATTTGAGCTGTGACAATGTCTCATGTTTTTAAGAGACACTGTCATCACAGCCACTGCCTACCTTCAAAGGGCATGTCACTTTGTCTCCTGATACCTTTAAAGATAGTCCTTGTGAAACAGAAACCATGCTGCTGTGATGTGTGTTAATTAGCCTTCACTGGTGAGTGTAGGCAGCAGAAGCTGACATTCCTTTATGATGAGAAAAAAGTGTGAAGGGTCAGTTTTAAAATGCATATTGATATATAAGTTAGAAACTAATCTTTCGTAGAGACACTTCTATCTTTGTCTCGACATTGTTAATTCAACAGCCTGAAAGGGCTAATCAAAATAGCAAATTGTACTACAGAAATGATTTTCTGCATGTTATTTCTCCTCATTCTGTTTTCCTGAGAACATTTTTGGTAAAATGTCTCCTTTGTACATATTTTTCTGTGAACTTGAAATATCTTGCTAAGTAAACTGGAATGGTCTATATGAGTTTAATTAATGCCTATCATGGGCTTGTTTCGTGTGTGGGGTGGGGGTTATTGGTGTCTGTCACTTTCCATAACCTCCTGGAAAACACTTTGAAATACAAATACAAACCGAAGCTTACCACTTTTGCTTTCTTAATAAATAAAATATCAACAAACTACCACTTCCTTTGACTTATAAATTTTGAACAGTTGACATAAAAATGATGCCAAAACAGATACAAGGAAATGTGACTTTTCAAGTGTGGACCTCAATTGTAGAGAGTATGAGAACAAGCTTATTCACTGAGGCAGAATTATAAGTGTGACATTGTGAAGGACTCATTGCATTGCATTCTCTGGTAGGGTAAGTGACAGGCTGCTAATGTGAGCAAGCAATACTTGTTAGCTTAGAGTTTTGCATTTGCACTGGAACAATTTTCTTAAATTCAGAGTGAACTCAAATGAAGGTGTTTTATTCTTTCTTAAATGTGTATTTGTTCTTAATAAGAACAACACATCATTCTCATTTAAGGAAACCTAAATAACATTTGCAGACTAGCAGCCAAACAGTTAAAACAGGGATATAAAATTAGACAATATATATTGGGTGACCTTCATGAGTAGTTTTCAGTTATGAATTATACATATAACCATAAATATATATTATCACTTTTATGTTTAAAAGTACAGAATGGGTTAAATATGATATTCGAAAATATTTTCATTTTCAAATGTTCATTATTCTTATTTGCTTATTATTTTTGTTTATTATAATTTTTTCATATTATATTCCAATTGTTATCCTTTGATTGTGCCTTCCTGTTCCCACCCTCTCTCCTTCTTCCACCCTATTTCCCTCCCCTAGACCTCTGATGGGGGTCACTACTTCCCCACCATCTGACCATAGTCTATCAGGTCTCATCTGGATAGCCAGCGTCCCCTTCCTTTGTATGCCTGCTTCATGTCCCCTCCAAGGGGAGGTGATCGGGGCCACCAGAGTTCATGTCAGAGGCAGTCCCCACTCCCCTCACAACCAAGGAGAATGAGCTGTCCATTGTCTATATGAGAACAGTGGGAATAGGTTCTCTGCATGCATTGTCCTTGTTTGGTGCAACAGTTTGTGCAGGCTCCCCTGGATTCAGTTCTTCCAGTCTTTATGGTCTCCTTGTGGGGTTTCTGAACCCACTGGGTCCTTCCATTTCCCCATTCTTCCATACCCCTCTTAGTGATCAACCCAGAGTCTAGCAACAAGTGCCAGTGTCTGTCCTGATCCACCACTGGCTTGCTCAGAGGACATCTATATTGGGCTAATATCCACTTATAAGTGAGAATATACCATGCGTATCTTTCTGGAAATGAATCTGGCACATTCTCATGAAATTAGAAATAGAGCAAGACCCAACTATACCCTCCTGGGAATATGCCTGAAAGATGTTCCAGCATACAACAAGGACACTTGCTCAAGTGTGTTCATAGCAGCCTTATTTGTAATAGCCAGAATCTGGAAACAACTTAGATGTTTCTCAACCAAAGAAAGGATAAAGAAACTGAGATGCATTTTACACAATGGAATACTACTCAGCCATTAAAAACAAGGAAATATTGAAATTTGCAGGCAAATGGATAGAACTGGAAACAATCATCCTGAGGGAGGTAACCCAGACCCAGAAAGACATGAATGGTATTTGGTTAATTTTTTGAGATTGTATTCCAATTACATTTTCCCTTCCCTTTTTATCCTCCCACCTCTCCCATACATCAATCTCCCCGATATCCTTCAACTTCATAGCCTCTTTTTAATAGATTATTATTGCATGTGTGAGTGTGTATGTGTGTGTGTGACCATTTGGCACTGAACAACCAGCTGATGCACTCTAGGGAGGAGCAGGCTCCAGCTCTCACATTTACTCAATTGCCTGTAGTTCTTTGTGTGTGATAACACAAAATTATTACAAGTTTTATGGCATAGAGGAACCCATTTATAGAACTGAGGACCCCAATAAAGCAGTGGTTCATTGGGCTGCCTTTGAGGCCAAATGGCCCTTTTACAGGGTTATCTTAGACCATGGGAAAACACGGATATTTACATTGTGATGCATAAAATTACAGTTCATCATTCATAAATTACGGTTTTTTATTCATGATATTTAATTATAAAGTAGCACTGAAAATAATCTTATGGTTGGTGATCATCACAACATGAGAAATGGTTTTAAAGGGTCATGGCATTAGGAAGGTTGAGGATTGCTGCAATAGAGGAATATGAATGCAAATACAATTCAGTAGTAGAACAATGGGGAGGCTTTCAGTTGAAGAGATATATAATGGTATAGGAGATTGCAGAAAGAAAATACATCCTCCTACTCCCACTCTCCCATCTCACAGCTCCCACACGGACATCCCCCCTTCTTGCATGCCTCTGTTTAGTTTGTGTTGTTTTGGCCAATGGCTGCCGAGGAACATTGACAGAGCTTGGGGAAGGCCAGCATCACTACTTTGCTGTGGACAAACCTACCCCAGGGAACGAAAAGCTGCAGTCTATAGAAACAAAGCACTGGTGACAACTAGACATGGGGCCAACTCCTGAGCTCTATGGTGGTCAATGACTGCACAGAGTAGTGTGTTCATGATAGTCAGAAGTGCTCCTGGTCATGATCTGTTCCCTTATTCAGAGATAAGGATACAACTTACATTGCTCTTCTTAAAATTTAAATCAGTTTTAATGAGGTTAATTGAAATAGAGCAACCTACTGTCTATGATGCCAGGAGTATTTGGGCTACTCTCTACTCCTTTAGGGTTCTTCGTTCTCATACACAAGAATCTGCCAACTGTTCTCCTTTTCTTCAATTTCCTATGAACATAAGCACACGGTACATTTTTTAACCCTTGTTTTTCTTTATTCATTCAGCATACTCTTTGAGACATGGTGTTTGATCAGTAGTTGGCTAATTTTAATTGTTTTCTTTACCACCGACTGTCACATGACTATATTACAATGTGTTTACCAGTTCAGCACTTCCTAGACTTTGGGATGTTTTGAGTGTTATACTACTATGAATGAAGCTGCTATGAACATTAGAGCATACATTTTTGCTTGGACAGACATTTTCATCCTTCCTAGGTCACATGGCCAGGGTCTATTTAAATTGCCACACGCTGCCAAGCAGTGGGTGAACACTCTTGGTAGTCATAGTCAGTCCCAAACTAATAATTTTACTCTTTTTAATGTTAACAGCTCATAGATGTAGTGGCTATATCTCTCTAATGACTGGTGGTGTTGACAGTTTCATTTGTTTTTTTTCACCTTTGGCCAACCATCTATGGGCTATCACATTTTTTTTGTTCAGATTACTTCTAAGCGGCACACATTTTAAATGCCTTAATAAATACCTTGCTTACCTTTTCAATCTACTCTTTTATTAGTCTATAGAAATGAGTTTTGGGTAAAAACACCTTTAAATATTTAATTGCCCTCTAATTAAATTTTAGTTGCTTTATTTGTAATTTATTTCCTAATAATCTTGTTATCTGTGAACTTAATTGTATTTTGTTCTTTGAACATTTACGATTTCTCTTCTCTTATTTTTCCTCTCCCTTATCCACTTACAACACTGGCTAGATTTTCCTTTACTAGGATGGACAGGGATGATGAAAAAAGGATACTTTCACGTCTCCTGAAGATACATGCATTCGATCTCCAGACAGCAAGTTTAATCTTAGTGCTATGTTTCACTGATTTCTGTGATTAGATTGAGAACCTCTCCCTCTAAAGCTACCTTGATGATAGATATAACTGTGGGGGTTGATGCTGAATGTACAGTGTCTCTTTTTTATTTATTGTGGTGCTTACAGTTTTTCTTTTCTAAACTTAAAATATAGTGAATTACACTGACTGCTTCTCGAATCTTAAATTAACATGTATTTCTAAACTTAAATCTAACTTAGTCAAGGTGGCTAGTATTCTAACATATTACCATATTTAACATTTTAGTATTATATTATGAATTTGTGTGTTTGTGTTCATAACAAATATCTGTTTGTAGTTTCTTTCCAAGTAATTTTTGTCTATTTTATTTTATTTTTGCTGGCTTTGATGTGAACCTAATACTCCACACAGTTAGAAGATAATGCTTCCAGACTTCATTTTGCTGAAAGAGTTTGTGTGTGTGTCATATTTGTTTGTGTGCATCTTTGTTCCATTTTTTTACCCCATTCTATCTGCCTTTCCTTTGATTCAGTGGTGTGTGTCCTACAGTAGACATACAACCTAGTCTTCCCTAAACTATAAGTACATTCTGGCTTTTAGTTTATTGATACATGATGTATCATACATTAGACACTGTAAAAATCACACTGTTGACTGTTCTCTGTGGCAAGAAACCTGCCTGTGTTGGAAATGACCTCTAGACTCTCTTTCGTAACAAGACTCTCCATAGTGCTTCACTCCAGGACTGGAAGTTATCCAGGGTAGACTTCTAGCTTGCAAATACTCTACATTAGGGGTCCTGTGTGTCCATGAAACAAGAATTGGCAAAAAGCACTCCCCTCTGAAGGGGCACCAGCTAGCCCGAAGCATGGCTCTGGCAGGCCTTGCCCTTCTTCCCGTTCTCCCTGCTTTACTAATAGGCACAGATTGCTTTCCTAAAGCCAGCCCTCAGAGTTCAATCCTTATTTGACTACTCTTCTTCCTGAAGCTGACTACCAAGGTTCAGATATCAAAGTATTGAAGTCCAGAAATAAAAATCCTTCCTTTTGTCATCTTAATTAAAATTCCAATCAAAATTTATCAACTTATTCTGACAAGGGGTTTCTCCTTTTACCACTATAAACTGTCCTTTGCCTATGGCCCATGTCTGTCTTCTCTCTATTCAGAGGCAAACCTTTGTAGCACCAAGACAAATATCCCTTCCCCATATCCCCTGTTCCCTTCCCCTCATCCCTCTACCTCCATCTTCTGTTTTTGTCCTTTGTCCCTGCCCTCTGTCACAGAGGGACAAACACTTTGTGCTGAGAACTTGGTCTTGGGGTGTCTGGAGCTGACATTGAAGTCTCTAGACTCTCTGTGGCTAGTCATCCATGCAAGATCTTGCAGACATTCAGTGTTCATTGTTTGCCAGGTGGTGTTCTTCATGTCTAATAAATAATAAAGCAAACAAAAATTGAAGTAGTTTAAAAGTAATGAATCACAAATGAAAGAAAGAATGAGTTATGTTTAAAATTGGTGTGGAGCTTTGAAAGGAGGAAACTATGACAAGGCCAGGTGACTTCATCTGCCATACAAAAGGGACAAACGCTGTGTTGAATGGAACATTCCAGGTGCCTTACGTTGAGAAGTTGAAATCTGAGAAAACTGTAGATAAGAGGCTGAGCTTGGTGAGCAGGGAAACACAGCGCAAGGAAAAGGAAGGGAGGCTACTGTTTGGTATTGAGACCCACAGAGAAGGAGGTCTATCCCTGAAGACCTGGGCTCAGCTAGCATTTCTTGCATGGGATTGTAGCTCCTCTGGAGAAATGGAAGAAGACAGATTACAGCTTCCCATTCTCCTCCTAAGAATATATTTGAACACTATCTGATAATAAACATTAGGACAGCTAGATGCTCTTGGCAGTTCTCAAGGTCTAAAATGAGACACAGAGAGAATCAGTTAACATCACCAAGAGAGGTTGTTGTACACCATTGATGGAAAAAGTACAGCATTACAATAGTGATGAGTGCTTGATTTGTTGTTAAAGGCACCTGTACAGAATTGGTCTTGCTTCTTGTAGTTTCTGTTAAAGTTCAAAAGAGCCAAGCATAATATCTTATTTAAATGACAAATGCATTATTTCATATTGGCCTTCAACTATTTCGAGATTCAAAATCTAGGTTTTTGCAGTATTTGTGGTCTCTTTCATGAGCATTAGAAAATAAGACAAAATTAAAGGGATTATCCCTTAAAAACATACCATCAAGGCGTTGAATGTTCAAGTATTTATATATAAGGCTTTTTCATTGTGTATAAATAATAAGAATGTTTATATCTACCAACATATCATAGTACACACTTTAAAGATATTTGATCATTAATAAATATTATTGATCATGAAATAAAATTAAACTCACATGTTTGACAGATGCATTCTTGTAGTCTCCATTATACTGTGTGATTAAAGCTATAGCCTTGGGCTGGCAGGCTAAACTTCTCTTTTGTTGGAAACAGAGTGGAAGAATTGAAAATCTATGATATTAATTACAAATTAGATTATATATAAGAAATATGGTGGTTGGTTTGACACTATGCTTTTATCCATTAAATAATATTGTTCTGGTTTGTTTTGATTTTTTCTTTTGCTTGTTATTGGAGACAGAGTCTTACTATGTAGCTTCAGTTGTCTTTGAATGCAATATGCATCCTAGGATGACCTTAAACTTGTAACAATCTTTCTGTCTCAGTCTTTTGCATGCTATGATTGCAAGAATGTCACACTATACCGTGCTTCCCTTTTCTTAATTTTAAGTATAAGAATATATTCATATATATATGTATATGTGTATGTATAAATGTCAAACACCTTCATATATTATGTGTGCATATGTGTATGTATACATATTCTATATACATGAAATTCCCAGTAAAAGTTTTCATACTTGAAGTCTTTGGTACAGTAGAAAAATCAATTATATTATTTAGACCTGGAAACTTTTATTCACCATAAATTTATGTATGTTGTATATAAATATGTATATTTAAATGTGCATACATATGTGTATATGTATATATATAAGTATTGTGTTTATGCATATGTGTGTATAAATATGTATACTCTGAGTTACTTATTAATTGAAGCAAGACATTTAATTTTTGGCTTAACGACCTTGTTATATCTAATGTTTATTTATAAAAGGTTATAAGAATCACAAGTTTTATTTTCATATGTTAAGTTTTATTAAAAAGCCAAGAGATGGTGGCACACACCTTTAGTCACAGCACAAGGGAGGCAGAGGCAAGCAGATCTCCAAGAGTTTAAGGCCACCTTGGTCTATCGGTCAAGTTCCAGAACAGCCAGGGCTACACAAAGAATCCCTGTCTCTAAACAAACAAACAAACAAACAAATGATTTAATAAAATAATAATAATTTAGTAACACTAAGAGCTTTCTGGAAAGTCATAAAGAACCTATATATTCAAATGCAAAAGCAATTTAAATGGGATTAGGGTGTATTGGAGCAGACAATACAACTAGACATCATAGTCTCCCAAAATAAAATTAAAAAATATTAAAATTGCACAATGGTCTGCAGAAGTGACACATAAAATATTATATTGCCATGTTATGGATGAGACCCTTGTGCTAGTTTTTTGATGTCAAATCATTTCAAGCCCTGAAAGATAGAAATCCATCATCCAGCAATCAAGAGGGAGGGTTGGCTTTTCCTGATGGCTGAGAGGAAAGAGTATGTACTTGACTGACACACGACACTGCCCGGAGGACTCGGACCAAGTGTCTGAATAGGGTCGAGATCTAGGATACAACCAAATATGACTGGCAAACAACAACAAAAATGTGAACAAAATAATGAAATTATTCCTAATGATATTCTGTTATATTTATAAACTGGAGTCTAATGCAATTGTCATCAGAGAGGCTTCACCCAGCAACTGATGGAAACAGATAGAGAGACTAGAGCCATACATATATCAGGCCGAGCGCAGAGAATTCTGTGGAAAATGGGGAAGAAGGCTTGTAAGAGCCAGAGGGGTCAAGAACACCACAAGAAAACCACAGAGTCAACTAACCTGGACTCAAAAGGTGTCACAGAGACTGTGCTGACAACCATGAAGCCTGCATGGGACTGAGCTAGGCCTTCTGTGCATGTGCTATAGTTGTGCAGTGTGAGACTCCTAATAATGAGAATAGGGGCTGTTTCTGATTCTTTTCCCTGCTCGTGGAACCATTTTCATCATACTGAGTTGCCTTAATATGAGGGAGGCACCTAGTCTATATGCAACTTGATGTGCCATGTTTGGTTGACATCCATAGGAGCCCAGCCCTTTTCTGAAGAGAAATGAAGGAGGATTGGACGAGGCGGGGCAGAAGGGAGGTAGTGGGAAGGGACTGGGAGGAGAACAGAGAGGGGAAACTGTGGTTGAAGTTTCAAATAATATTAATAATGATGATGGTGATGATGATAAAGCAAAGAAAATAAAACTGAAAGTTAGTATTAAACATTGTCACTTAGTATCAGACTATTTTCCTCAAGCAGTATTTAATTTTTTGTGGCACCAGATCTGTCCTCATTGAAGACTGAGTGGTTTACTTCTCTGTAGTCTCACTGTTTAAGCCACTTACGCCTATTTAGAGCAGAGACAGGATGCTCATGGTTAAAGTAAGAAAATTCATTACAATCATTAGAAAAGATCATGTCAAATAATTTTCAGCTTTACAGGCACAGGGAAAAATTCTTTCTCTGCTTGAATGCACTACTAGAATATCTCAGAAGCTTGCTTATATTTGAAGTCTTTCAAGGTGAATTAACAGATTGAAAATTAAGGAATCACTTTTTATTTTGTGCTGGAATTTACTTTTCTCATTATAAAAAAAAAAAAAAAAGAAACCTGGTTTTATTTATTTTATGCCCTTAATGAAGCTAAATAAACAAGTGATGGACACAGTCTATACAACCAGAAGTCTTCCCCTAAGCTGTTTATATTATTTTCTATATCTATTTCATCAATTTGATGAAGACATTCTTTTCTTTTTCTTGTTTGAAACAAGGTTTCTCTGTGTAGCCTTGGCTGTCCTGGACTCACTTTGTAGACCAGGCTGTCCCTCTTACTCGCCAAGTGCTGAGATTACAGGTGTGAGCCACTGTGCCAGGCTAATAAAGACATTCTTTTTTAAATTTAATTAATCTGTTCAGATTATATCTCAACTGTTTTCCCCGCACTTCTATCCTCCGGTTCCTCCACCCTCCTGCTTTCACCCTATTCCTCTCCCCTAGGTCTGTGACTGAGGGGACCTCCTCCCCCATTATATGGTAATAGGCTATCAAATCTCATCTTTGGTAGCCCAGTTATCCTTTTTCTGAGTGTCACCAGGCCTCCCCACTAAGGGGAAGTAGTTAAATATGGGGCAACAGAATTCATGTCAGAGTAATTCCTTGCTCTCCACACAACTGCAGAGAATGTCCTGTTCATTGGCTAGATCTAAATTCGATGTTTACTGCATGTATTGCCCTTGGTTGGTGCAGTAATTTGAGCAGAACCCCTGGGTTTGACCATCATGATGTTCTTGTAGGATTCTAGGACCCTCTGGATCCTTCTATTCCCCCATTCTCCCATACTTCTCTCACCTAGAGTACCAATAGGATGTCCTCACATCTATCCCAATCTCCTGTTAAGTGAAGACTTTGATGGGACATCCCTTTTGGGCTAGAGTCCACTTCTAAGTGAATATATACCATGTGAGACTTTCTGGGTCTGGGTTAACTCACTCAGTATGATCCTTTCTAGTTCTATCCATTTGTCCACAAATTTTAGAATTTACTTGTTTTTAATAGCTGAGTAGTATTGCATAGTGTAAATGTACCACAGTTTCTTTATCCATTCTTTGACTGAAGGACATTTAGGCTATTTCCAGGTTCTGGCTATTATGAATAAGGTTGCTGTGAACATGGTTGGGCTTATGTCCTTCTTTGTGGTGGAGAATCTTCTGGGTATATTCCAAGTAGTGGAATAGCTGGGCTTGAGGTAGCCTTATTCACAGTTTTCTGAGAAAGTGCCAGATAGATTTTCAAAGTTGTTGTACAAATTTGCATCCCTACTGTCAATGAAGGAGTGTTCCCCTTTGTCCACATCCTCGCCAGCATGTGCTGTTGAGTTTTTTATCTTAGCCATTCTGATGGGTGTAAGATGGAATCTCAGAGTTGTTTTGATTTGCATTTCCCTGATGACTAAGGAGGTTGAGCATTTCTTTAAGTGTTTCTCAGCCATTCGATATTCCTCTGTTGAGAATTCTGTTTAGTTCTGAGCCCCATTTCTTAATTGGGTTATTTGGTTTGGTGATGTTTAATTTCTTGAGTTCTTTATATATTTTGGATATGAGACCTTTGTCATTTGTAGGGTTGGTGAAGATCTTTCCCCAGTCTGTAGGCTGTCACTTTGTTCTGATGACAGTACTTTACAGAAGTTTTTCAGCCTCATGAGGTTCCATTTATTAATTGTTGATATTAAGGCCTTGCCTGTGGATGTTGTGTTCAGGAAGCTGTCTCCTATGACAATGTGTTCCAGGCTCTTCCCCACTTAAAAAGACATTCTTAATAATCCCTTTGGTTTAACTATATATATTTAGCCTGATGTCTTTAACCTCCTTTTTGTCTGAGCTTTTACTTTAGAAACTTACTTGAGATTTTTTTCTCTGTTTAAAAAAAATCATTTATTTATTTTGTATCTCTGTGTAGGTGGTTCTTGGAGGAGTTGAGGTGGTGTTTCCCCATTGTAGTGTATTTGTCGATGGCAGGGAACAACCTGTGTGAACTGGTTCTTTTCTTCAAAATGGTTTCTGGAACTAAAATTTATTGGTTAGGAGTGATAGCAAAGCCACCTAGCTGTTTTGCAGACTCTTCTGCCTTTGGGATACAAAATGTCTGAAATCCAGAAATTACTAGACGATTTGAAAACAATCATCTAGCTATGTCCTGTCCTTGCCCCACATCCCTTTCAGGTGCTTGGGAGTTTTCTTCCTTAAGTAACAATTAGAAAACACAGATAGTCTAGTCACACACTAGTATTCACCGTACACCCCTAGTGTTTTTCTGTTGGCTCACTTTAGCATGTAGAAACTTCCTGACTTTGTTTTTAGAAGAGTTAAATTCAATCTTAATGCCTCTGTCCTTTGCAGCAAGGACTTTGAAGGACATCTTTCTTGTCATTTTAAACCAGTGGTTAGTATAATATTGCGTTTCATAGCTTTTCCTAATTCTATAGGTACATACATGAATAAGAGAAACTACATGTTAATACTTTAGTTTGTATATTTATTGAACATAATACCTGTCTTCACTCTATCAGTAAAACTGATACTGGAAAAGCGGGCTGGCATAATGGCTAGGCAGACTAGATGAACCTGTTGCCAAGCCTTAGAAACTGCTTGATCCCCAGAACTCCCATGGTGGGAGGAAAGAATCTACTCCCCACACACTGGCTTTAAATTTCTACATTTATGCTTGATATTCCTGCGCTTGCATGTACATGCATGTGTTGATGCACACAAACACACCGTTCAAAGTGCATGCATATATATACAAATGAATAAATATCATAAAAATGAAAGAAAAGTGGAATATATTTGAGTTACTGGGACCATTTCTATCATCTTGGATGGGTTTTAACTCAAGATTTAGAGTGCTAGATACTTTCAGTCACAAACACTTCCACTGAATCAGTTTCTTTTAGTTCGTGTCTCATCAGTTCAAAGAATGATATTTATAGAACAGAGGGTAAGTTTTAAAAAGAATTATGTTATTATAGAAAGTAAGAGGAGGGGAGAGAGAGAGAGAGAGAGAGAGAGAGAGAGAGAGAGAGAGAGAGAGAGAGAGAGAGAGAGAGAGAGAGAGAGATCAAGCAAGCAAGCAAACAAAACTCCTGCCTAGCAGGAGTAGTCTCAGGAAACAGGGTACCATCTAACTGTTAGTCTTTTTATAAAACTGATGCTTGAAGCTAGGTTATGCATGAGGAGGTGGTCAGTCCACTTGACTCACAGACAAGGTATCAGTGTGCCTACGTCAGTTTCAGTAGCATCCTCACTTACAGCCTCTAGGTGTAGGTACCCATTTAGGAGTAGAAATAAGAAGGAATCAGAGACCAGAGCTCTCTTCTGGCATTCCTGGCCTGCAGCAAGGACATGCTCAAATATTTTGCCTTACCTTCTAAGCCTGACCAGTTTCTATCTCTTGTTCTCACCTGAGCTATGAAAAATGTGATCTTATTTGGTGTCAAATATAAATCTGACTCCTTTAATTATTCTCATTTTTCTGTGCTGCATTTAGTAGTTTAATTATTTTTAGTTCATTGGGAAGTAAACACAATAGGGCTGGAGAGTTTGCTAAGTGGTTAAGAGTGCTTGTTGCTCTTGTAGAAGGCCAGAGTGTGGTTCTCAGAATTTGAGGTTAGCTTCAATAATAATTATGTTTGCTTGGAGCAGTGTGAGATTCCTATAAATTTACCACATTTATACTTCATTAATTGTTGCGCCTATTACTATTGTTATAAATCTTACACTAGCTTTGGTTAGAATAAACATACTTTCCTTGAATCTTTCCTTGTGTAATATGGCTGAAATGCATACACCTTAAATGCCTCTGGCAGGAATACAGGCATACCTTGAGTATACACTTTAAATTCCATACAATGACATCTAATTGAGAGACAAAGTGAAGAATCAGAGGATGATTTATTAGAATAGGACACACTCAACTCTCATGAGAACAGCACAGAAGGGTGAGTTAAGAGAGTGCAGGGAGAGGTCAGTTGAGTTGAGCTGAGTTAGGGTCAGTCAGTTGCCAGTCAGAGTGGAGTCAGTTGAGATGCAGTGCAGTGGCAGTTCAGTTTGTGGCTGTTCAGATCAGTTCAGTCAGTTCAATTGTGTAGAATTGAGTTCTGTGCAGTTCAGTTGAGTGAACGCAGTGTAGTAGAGTTGAGTTTGTTCATGAGATCCTACGGAGGCAGTTGAAGTCAAAGAATGGAAGGAGCCAGAAGATTAAAATGATTTTTTAGGGTTAGTTTGAGGCCAAACAGAAAAATTCAGTGAGTATCCAAGAGAAATGAGATTGAATAAGTCATCTTGGAGAGGAGTTTGACCCAGAACAGTTGAGTTGAACCAACCAGCCAAAGTTAAGTTCAGAAAGAACTAGAAAGAGTGATCTTATTTAGCAATAAGCCTCCAAGATGACATTTATATCTGGTAAATAAGTTACATTAACATCCCATCTAAATCCAATCATTTTTTAGAATTGATTTTTTGCAGGGCAACTGATATTCTATGTGACAGTTTTGTGAATGAAAGAACTTTCTTGTTCAAGTAAAATAGAATTTAGGTTAATACTCTACTGTAAAATATAACAACTGTGTGTAGAGTAATCATAGAAAAAGGAACTTGGCAGTTCTCATTTTAAGGGCACTGATGAAGGAAGGGGATAGAGCAGATTGTTTTGTTGACTGAAAGGAAAAATAGAAAAGTTCATTGCAAGGTCAGATATTCTCACCCTAATCTTGTCAATTACAGAGTTACTAAGATGAAGACTATTGGCCTTAAGTATTTTCTGATATAATGACATAAAATAAATAATACTGCCTGTGAAGTATTCCACTCAAATGAAATTCAAATCAATAGTTACCTTTACATCTGATTTCTAGTGTTGATAAAATATAGACAACAAAGTATCAGTAAAGTTTACAAGAACACTAGCAGGAAAATTAAAAATGTGTGATATTATATACACAGCTGGCATTCTATCTTCAGTAATCAATGTAATGAGGAAACGAAAATTTATTCTAGATTAAAATTTATTTAAAATATAATAACCAAACTAAAGGGCTTGCTTATGATTGTTAATTGTTTTAAACCAATATTAGCATTAGTTGGGCCTTTTGGTCTAGAGATGATTTGTGGGGGGTTGTTTATCAAGTTTTTGATACTAATTTAGCTAGCATATAAAGAAATGACATTGATTTAGTAGAGGAGTGTAATAATAGCCAATACTTGTTTGGCACATATACGCTAAAATAGTTGAAATAAACACCTGCAACTGTAAAAATTGTTATTTAATACAAGCAAAAATGTTATATATTCTCTTTTATTTATTTGTTTGAAAGTTTTATTTATTTCTTTAAAATATTTTATTAATTTATTCATAGTATATCTAAATTGTTATCCCATCCCTTGTATCCTCCCATTCCTCTCTCCCTTCTGCTTTCCCCCTATCCCCCTCACCTATGTCTGTGACTGAGGGGGACTTCCTCCCCTTGTATATGCTCATAGGGCATCAAGTCTCTTCTTAGTAACCTGCTATCCTTCCTCTGAGTGCCACCAGGCCTCCCCATCAAGGGGACGTGGTCAAATATGGGGCACCACAGTTCATAGAAAGTCAGACCCCGCTCTCCACTCAACTATGGAGAATGTCCTGTCCATTGGCTAGATCTGTGTAGGGGTTTGAAGTTTACTGCACATATTGTCCTTGGCTGGTGCCATAGTTTGAACAGGACCCCTGGGCCCAAATCTGCCTATCATAATGTTCTACTTGTAGGTTTCTAGGACCCTCTGGGTCCTTCCATTTCCCCATGCTCCCATGCTTCTCTCACCTAAAGTCCCAATAGCATGTCCTCCCCTCTGACCCACTTTTCTGGTAAGTGAAGACTTTCATGGGACATGCCCCTTGAGCTAGTGTCTAGATATAAGTGAGTATAAGTCATTTGACTCTTTCTGCTTCTGGGTGAACTCACTCATTATGATCATTTCTAGTTCAATCTAATTGTAGTAAATTTTGGGAATTCCTTGTTTTTAATAGCTGAGTAGTATTCCATAGTGTAATGTACAACAGTTTCTTTATCCATTCTTCTACTAAGGGACACTTAGGCTGTTTCCATGTTCTGGGTATTATGAATAAGGCCACCATGAACATGGTTGTGCATATGTCCCTGTTGTGTAGTAGAGCATTTTCTGGGTATATTCCAAGGAGTGGAATAGCTGGGTCTTGAGGAAGCCCTATTCCCATTTTTCTGAGAAAGCACCAGATGGATTTCCAAAGTGGTTGTACCACTTTGTGTTCCCACCAGCAATGAAGGAGTGTTCTTCTTTTTCCACATCCTTGCCACCATATGGTATCACTTGTATTTTTGACCTTAGCCATTCTAATGGGTCATTTTGATTTGCATTTCTCTGATGACTAATGATGTTGTGCATTTTTTTTTTTTTTTTTTTTTTTTTTTTTTTTTTTTTTTTAGATTTTGGATACTATTGGTTTTTCCTTTGTACTTCCTTTTTTTTTTTTTTTTTTTTTTACTATTTTTTTTTATTAATTTATTCTTGTTACATCTCAATGTTTATCCCATCCTTTGTATCCTCCCATTCCTCCCCCCCCCCTATTTTCCCATTATTCCCCTCCCCTATGACTGTTCCTGAGGGGGATTACGTCCCCCTATATATTCTCATAGGATATCAAGTCTCTTCTTGGCTACTTGCTGTCCTTCCTCTGAGTGCCACCAGGTCTCCCCCTCCAGGGGACATGGTCAAATGTGAAGCACCAGAGTACGTGAGCATTTCTTTAAGTGTTTCTCAGTTTGAAAAAGTTCGACAGTGTATTTTTAAAATTTCAAAGGTTGGCACTCAGCCACAATTTTTAGCATGTAATGAAATTAGAAGTTATCATTCATTTATATCCTTCTAGCAAGAAACAGATGGGAAAACTGAGAATCCAAGACTTGTTGCAGCCATCCGAGAGTTGAGTGTGTACAGAAATACTCACCCAAATTAAGGTTGGTAGGTGCTATTCAGTGACACACATGATACTGTGTGCCTTGTCTGGAAATAAAGGAGCCCTAGATGGGAAGAAACATAGAAATGATAATTTTGGCAATTTTCTGGCATCTTGGCATTAGATATAATACCAGCAAATGATCTCTTGAGTTCTACTTTTTTGTGGGTAGAGGTAGGTGATAGATATACTCTTGTAAACTTTACTTCTAGAAGTCCACGGGTTTTCAAAGGTAAGATCTAGAAGGATTCATTCAGAATTCAGTGAAATCAATGGTAGGATAATCATTGAAGAAAAATTCTAATTATCTTGAGGAAAGGTATAAACACTAGAGAATGGATTCAGCCAGATCCATAACCCAGAAGAAGCAAATTCAGATTACTATAGGCCCTTCTATCTCTCTTAGTAATATAATGGAAGAAATCATCAAGAAGGGAAGGCAAACAGAGCATTAGATTTGAAATGGTGTTGCAAGAGAAAATGATAGGAAGTGAGTGAAACTTAACACAAAAAATAATTGCTTCTATATATCTCAGTTTTAAGGTCTGTACACACAAAATACTTGCAGTTATCCAGAAAATAATAGAGCTCCTTCCTAGTCATATTGCAACCCCATTGTCAAGATTAATATGGGCCATAGTTAATAGAGTTCTAAAGCCTACTCCCTATTCATAAAGTTCTTAGAGATAACTGAAGATAATAGAGGAGGGAAAATCAAGGTCATTAGAGAAATTAAAAGCTGTAGAGCTTACAGACATTGTTTTAGCCATACATTAATGCATTTCTTAACCCTCACTAGAGAAACTTCCTTTTACTGTAGGTCGCAATTATCTTAGAGACCCACAAGTGGTCAAGGGATAGAGATTAAGACACTATGTAATGCTCAGTATAAAATGGGACATGAAACCCATCCATCCTCCAGAGACTCAGGAAACTTTAAGGAAGTAGCAATAGAGGGAATGTAAGAGCCAGAGGGAGTGGATAATGACAAGGAAACAGCATATTACACATAAAAACTTACAACATTTAAAAGTCCTAAGCAAGCTCAAGCCAGACAAAATCTCAGCATGAAAAGAGGGGTTGGGCATGATGTTCCACATCTAGTTGAGAAATTAGATGTTGGGAAAGAAAGAGTAAATTTTCTTTAATGATGTGACCCCTCTGGTAAGTTAACCATACTACAGGATAGAACCCACACCCAAGAGTACTTGGGCAACACAAATTATACTTAATAGGTTAAGAGAGAGAGAGAGAGAGAGAGAGAGAGAGAGAGAGAGAGAGAGAGAGAGAGAGAGAAATTTAGGTGTATAGGGAAGGGGGTTGAATATGGGACATTTGGAAAAGGGTGTTAAGTATGCTCAAATGTATTGTTTGGAATTGTTGAGGAACTAATGAAAATGAATGAATGGGATTGAAGAGAACATGAAGTGAGAAACTTGGAATGGGGAATAGGAAGTGGAAATCATCATCTTCCATTGTATATATGTCTGAAAGTCTCAAAAACTTTTAAAAGAAAAGAAAAACTGCAGGCATCTAGAATCACAGCAAACATCCCCAATATCCCACCACTTCTGAAGACAAATTTGCATGAACCCTTACTCTAAAGACTTTAGTTTTTGTTACCTAATGTAATGCCTGCCCTTCAACAAAGAGGATGAAGAAGACAAGAGCAAAGGAATACTTAGTCTAAAGAGATAAAACATTCTTCAGAACCAGACTCAAGTGTGATAATATTTGTGTAATTATCCATCAGAGAATCCAAAAACAACTATGACTAACATGATTAAGGCCGTGTTATAAAAAAAGAAGGAAAGAAAAGAAAGAAAGAAAAAGAAACATGTAAGAACTGCTCAGTAGTTTAAGTGTATAGTCCAAGAAAGAATCAACATGAATGCTAAGATTCAATACTAACTTAAAAATGAATAAGAGAAAGATATTTGCAATGATCTGTTGGAAGATTCAAACAACAGAGGAAAGAATAACCTGGTCATTACTCATTTATATCTCAGTCAGGGCTGAAAAATCATTTTTTTTTACTTATTTGTCCCTCTACATTTCCATATCTCTTGACTGATGTCTATCCGAGCACTCTACTTTTTTTTAATGTATGAGTGTTCTGCCTGCATGTACATTTGCATGTCTGAAAGAAGCATCAAATCCCTTTATAGATGATGTAGTAGCTCAGGACCTCTTGAAGAGCATCCAGTACTCCTAGCTGCTGAGCCATCTCACTAGGCCGTATCACAGCACTCTAAGGTATCACTCCACGCCACAGTCTTCTCCAATAAACTGTAATCATCTGTATTTACTTTATTGTTATCAATATCTGAGTCAACATAAAACTATCATGAATAATTTTCTGTAATTTGTACATTTTATTTGAATCTTTGTCTAAATGTCCCAACAGTCTATAAAACAAAGTCCGAACATCTGAAGTATGTCACTGATTTTCTTTTTTTTTTTCTTTTTTTTTTATTAATTTATTCTTGTTACATCTCAATGTTTATCCCATCTCTTGTATCCTCCCATTCCCCGCCCCCCCAATTTTCCCATTCTTCCCCTCCCCTATGACTGTTCCTGAGGGGGATTACCTCCCCCTATATATTCTCATAGGGTATCAAGTCTCTTCTTGGCTACTTGCTGTCCTTCCTCTGAGTGCCACCAGGTCTCCCCCTCCAGGGGACATGGTCAAATGTGAGGCACCAGAGTACGTGAGAAAGTCGTATCACACTCTCCACTCAACTGTGGAGAATGTTCTGACCATTGGCTAGATTTCTAAGTAAAATCATTATTTAAGAGGTTACTTGGAAAATTTCTTCTAAATATATGTGGATTTATAATAATATAGGAGATATACGATACATATGATTACAAAATACAGAGAGTTTGTAAAGTGCTCTTAACCTCTGAGCCATCTCTCTAGCATCACATTTTTAAATATAGTTTATAAAACTGCAGATATTCTAGTCTGATGATAAGTTTGGAAGAAAGCATGCCAACTTGAGGATTTTAGGTCAGTGCCCTAGAGGAAAAAAAAAGTCTTCACACTTGGACTGGGAATATAAGATCTAGAAAAGGCATATAGTTTTGTCAATTGACAGAACAAATAATCTAGTCTCTGCATATTCATACAAATAGATTCTGAAGGAATCTCAAAATTCAACACTGGAATGACTGGTAAACGTGTTTTCTCCCTAAACCTTCCTAGTATGCATCAGAGAATATGATGCCTTATTTCTGGTAGAAAACAACAAAACAATCTTTAAAGACATGAAAAGTCAATGAGACATAGTGCCACTAAAGAAACAGTTTTCCTATGAGGAGCTCAAAGGAAATGAAAATTAAATCATCTGATAAAGATTTCAGAGTAACTTTAAAGGAATCGCAGAGAATCATAAAAGAATAACACACATATATGCAGTCTTAAAATTTCTCAAACAAATACATGAAAAAAAATTAAAAACGATGATGCAGAAATTTTTTACGGTCACATAAAATTTTAGAGTGGAGTATCGTTCAACAATAGACCTGGTTATAGAAAATATATATAAACAAATTTACAAGTAAAAGGATTTTAAAAAAATTTAGTTAGTGAAGAAAAAAGATCAATAGAAAAAGCTGATGTTGAGGTCGAGTAAACACAAGACAATTAATATGTAAATCATAGAATCCTTATAAAGTGAGGAGAAGGGAGAAGAAATCTTAAAGAAAAATTACAAAAATTTGAAATTCTGGAAGAGTGAAATATATGCAGCTTCACAAAACTCAAAAGTTCCTAAGGGGATTAATCTCATAGAATATTCACTAGTATGTATTATAAAAAAAAAGTCTAAAATCAAAGAACACATTTTGAAAGCTTCAAGAGACTTGTCATATAAAACAAACCATCATAATATTATCATTTGATTTCTCAGTGCAAGCTTTGCCTAGAAAAGAGTAGGTAATATATTATGAGAAAAAGGAGGTGTGGGAAAGAAGGGGAAGGGGGAAAGAAAGAGAGAAAGTAAAGGGGAAAAAGAAAGAGTAACAGAAAATGATAATGTTGAAAATAATAAGAGGAGGACAATAAAGAGGAGTAGGTAAAAAGAGAGGAGGAAGAAGGGAAGGGTGAAAAAGAGAGGAGATTTTCCAAGGAAGATCAAGGGAAGCATGAAGAAGACAAGGAACAAGAAAAATGGAAGAAGGCGAGAAGAAGGAAAAACAACTCTCAAGCAAAAAACCATTTAAAAAATCGGTAAAGCTATTCTTCTTAAATAAACTTCATAATCATTAGACATGCCTTATAAAACAGGCTAAATGGAGTTATTTAAGCTAAGAAGAAATTTCTGTTCTTTGTATCATAAAAATTCATGGAAGTTTAGAATTGACTGATAAAATGGAAATATAGTAAGAAGGCTAAAAAAAAATAAAGTAACCATAAAATGGTTAGAAAACAATGTACAAAATGGCAGTGACAAGACCTTACCTGTAAACAATTCTCTAAATTTGAATTATATTCCTTAGTCTGATGGTAATGAATAGATAAATAGATTTAAAAAAATAAAAGCAATATTCAGGTTTATGGTGCTTCTAATACACTCCAGGCTTCAGGGTAGATTCCAAAATAGCAGTGCAGAACGTGCACTGTATCTGATCTACTGCATGGAGACTAGGGACCTGACAGAGATCAACAGACAGCAAGACCTAGAGAACACTAGGTCAGAGGGGTCTCTCAAAATGCAGACCACAAGTGGGTCTGTCCTGAGGTCATCCAATGACCCACAGAGGATGGAAGCCCAGTGCCCAGAGTCTGGGCCAGAGCCTGTCTGCGAACTGTAACCAGGCTCTATAACACATCAGCCCACAGAAAGCCCCAGGTTCCACACAGGTGCCCAGGTTGTTGTGGACATGTTATCCAGCCACAGCTGCTTGTTCTTAACAGGAACAGGCAGGAGCCTTACTACAGGCCCCAGCAGACTGCCCTGGCACAATTGGGCCAATTTCTCTTATGAACACTGATGCAAAAATACTCCATAAAATACTCGCAAACCGAATAAAAGAACACATCAAAGATATCATCTAGCATGACCAGGAAAGCTCCATTGCAGGCATGCAAGGATGGCTTACTATACAGAAATCCATCAATGTAATCTACCATATAAACAAACTGAAAGGAAGAAAACCACATGATCATCTCCTTAGATGCAGAAAAAGCATTTGAAAAAAAAAATCCATCACCTATTGATGTTTAAAGTTTTGGAGAGATCAGGGATATAAGGCACATACCTAAACATAATAAAGGCTATATACAGGAAGCCAATAGCCAACATCAAATTTAATGGAGAGACACTTAAGGAAATTCCTCTAAAATCGGGACCAAGCAATGCTGCCCACTTTCTCTATATCTCTTCAATATAGTTCTTGAAGTTCTAGCTAGAACAATAAGACAACAAAAGGAGATCAAGGGGATCCAAATGGGAAAGGAAGATGTCCAATTATCCCTATTTGTAGATGATACGATAGTGTACATAAATGACCCCCAAAATTCCACCAGAGAACTCCTACTGCTGATAAATACCTTCAGCACATTGGATACAAAATTAACTAAAAATGTCAGTAGCCTTTGTATGTACAAATGACAATTGTGCAGAGAAAGAAATTAGGTGAACTGTACCCTTCATTATGGCAACAAATAATATAAAATATCTAGGAGTAACTCTAACCAATCAGTAAAAGAATTGTTTGAAAAAACTTCAAATTTCTGAAGAAGGAGATTGGAGTTGACATCAGAAGATGGAAAGATCTCCCTTTTTCATGGATTAGGAGAATTAACATAGTAAAAATGGCCATCTTATCAAAAGCAATTTATAGATTCAATGGAATCCCTATCAAAATACATACACAATTTTTAAAGACATTGAGACATCAAATTTCAACTTTGTATAGAAAAACAAAAAACCCAGAATAGCTAAAATAATCCTGTACAATAAATAATCCTTCAGAAGAATCTCCATAGCTGATCTCAAGCTGTACTATAGAGCAAAAGTAATTAAAATAGCATGGTACTGGCACAACAATAGGCTGGTTGATCAATGGAATTGAATTGAAGATGCAGAAATGAATCCACACACATATGGACACTTGATTTTTAACAAAGAAGTGAAATCTATTCAATGGAAAAAGGATAGCATCTTCAACAAATAGTGCTGGTCTAACTGGATGTCTACATGTAGAAAAGTGCAAGTAGACCCATATTTATCACCATGCAGAAAACCCAAGTCCATGTGGATTAAAGAACTCAACATAAAACTAGAGACACTAAATCTGTTAAAAGAAAAAGTGGGGGAGAGCCTGGAACACATTGGCACAGGAGGCAGATTCCTGAACAGAACACCAACAGCCCAGGCTTTAAGGTCAACAATTAATAAATGAGACCTCATGATGCTTTAAAGTTTCTGTAAGGCAGAAGACACTGTCAACAGAACAAAGTGATGGCCTACAGACTAGGAAAAGATCTTCACCAACCCTACATCTAACAAAGTTCTAATATCCAAAATATATAAAGTACTCAAGATATTAAACACCACCAAACCAAATAACCAAATTAAGAAATGGGACTCAGGTGCTTGCTTCGGCAGCACATATACTAAAATTGGAACGATACAGAGAAGATTAGCATGGCCCCTGCGCAAGGATGACACGCAAATTCGTGAAGCGTTCCATATTAAAAAAAAAAAAAAAAAGAAATGGGACTCAGAATTAAACATATAATTTTCAACAGAGGAATAGCAAATGGCTGAGAAACACTTAAAGGAATGCTCAATATCCTTAGTCATCAGAGAAATGCAAATCATAATGACTCTGAGATTCTATCTTACACCAATCAGAATGGCTAAGATCAAAAACTCAAGTGACAGCACATGTTAGTGAGGATGTGGAGAAAGGGAACACTCCTTCATTGCTGGTGGGAGTGCAAACTTGTACAACCACATTGAAAATAAATCTGGTGGTTTTTTCAGAAAACTGGCACTATGGCTACCACAAGACCCAGCTATTCCACTCCTAGCAATATATCCAAATGATGCTCCACCACAAAACAAGGGCGTATGCTCAACCATGTTTACAACAGCCTTATTCAAAATAGCTAGAAACTGGAAACAACCTAAATATCCTTCTGTCAAAGAATGGATGAAGAATCTGTTGTACATTTACACTATGCAATACTACTCAGCTTTTAAAAACAAGGAAATCCTGAAATTTGCAGGTAAGTGGATGGAACTAGAAATCATCATCCTGTGTGAATTAACCCAGACCCAGGAAGACTCATATGGTATATACTCACTCATAATTGGACGCTAAGGATGTTCCATGAAAGTCTTCACTTACCAGGAGATATGGATAGATGCTGGGACTTCCTATTTGGAGTCTAGATGAGAGAAGTATGGGAGAATGGAGGAATAGAAGGACTCAGAGCATCTTAGAAATCTACAAGAATACTATTATGACAGGAAGATCTGGAATCAGGGGTGTCTGCTCAAACTACTGCAGCAACCAAGGACAATACATGCAGTAAACATTGAACTCCTATTCAGATCTAGCCAATGGACAGGACATTCTCTACAGTTGTGTGGAGAGCGGGGACTGACTCTGACATGAACTCTGGTGCCCCATATTTGACCACTTCCCCTTTGTTGGGAGGCCTGGTGGCACTCAGAGAAAGAATAAACAGGCCACTAGGATGAGGCTTGATAGGCTCTCACCACATGGTGGGGAAGGAGGTCCCTTTCTGTCACAGAACTAGGGGAGGGGAATAAGGTGAAAGAGGGAGGGGGCAGAATGAAAGGATACAAGTGAGAGGATTACAATGGAGATGTAATCTGAATAAATGAATTTAATAAAAAATTATCATTTAAAAAAGAAATGCACTACAAGTTAAAGAAAATGTATAGCCTGCAACTGAAAGGTAGAAAACAATATTTAATAATCATGGTAGACATGTACCTGTGCTCTTTAACATAGACTTTAAGTAAAAAAAATGTTCCAAGTGTCAAAGAATGCCACTGAATGATAATAAGGGGTAGGGCTACTTCATTTTATCTTAGCCCAAAAGTCAAAAGTGATACTGAAACAGTGACTTTATTAAGAAAATATAACACTTCAAAATATCCATGGAAAAAATATCATATCACTTAAATAAAGGAATTATTAACAAATCTGGAGTGAGAAAGTCCACACCAACCATACAAGAAAATTTAATACTTCATTTTTCACACACTTAGTCTGCTGGGATGATTCAGAATAATTCTTTCATCACACTGTACCACATGGGGGAGGGGTGTGCAGGGTCCCATCCTTTTCTGAGGATTCAAGAATAGTTAATGGTTATTGATGGAAGAACAATTTTATCAGTGTTGTATCCTTTGGTATGCCATCCATGCTCACCCATATTGCTGTAAACATTCTTAATTAAGTTCATTAGGTCACGCATAGAAAACATGAAAGCAGATGTTGAAGCAGGTGGGAAGAAGGAGACATTAGTTGTACCATGGAGAGAGATGCAGATATAGGCAATGCACTGACTATGATCCTAACACATTAAATAAACAAATATAGTGTAACCCAGTATCCTGTAAAGTTAATCCATGCTAGTAAAGATGACAAGAGTAAGAAATATAACAAAATGATCATAGTATGATTAAATGATGTCATATTTGTACCCTCTTAAACAATTTTTAAAATGGAATCATTGAGGTATTAATTTTTTAAAAATTTGAAGGACAAAAACATGATTATATTTAAAATATCAATAAAGGTATTTGAAAAATTAAACAACTTTTATTATAAAACAGCCCAACAAGTTAGTTATTTAATAAATATATAAGTAATGTGCCTCAACTTAAATCCACATTCTATAAACTAACACATCTTTTTTCAGAGGGCAGGAGGTAGCAAGATTTCTTATTTCACCCTGAATATTCTGGGACTGATACACCTAGCCGTGTTTCCCAGGTGCAGGGATTAATGGTGTGCATCACCACTACCAGGTTGACACTTAACATCTTATTCAAGGATAAATAGCTAAAAACTTTTACTCTAAGATCAAGAACAACATAAAGTGCATTTGTTTACCACCAAGTCTTTCCAGCGTAATACCAGAAGATTTGCCTGAGAATTCAAGCATGAGAAAAAAAATTAAGGAATCTAAATCAAAACACTGAAATTATATCTGCTCACAGATGTCATAAACCCCAAATAAGCCACCCAAACTCTTAGAATAAATAAAAAGGAGCAATATTGCAATATACCAAAATAACATGCAACATTAGGCTGGGCTTCTGTACACTAACAGGGGACTTTCCAAGACAACTCTAGAAAATAATCTCATTTATAGTGTCAGCAAATGAATGAATTATTTAGGGATAAATACAACCATGGACATAAATGGTCTGTTCACTGAAAACTATTAACCATTAATCAAATAAAATGAAAGCACAAATAGATGAAAAGCCATCTTGTGTTCAAATGGAAAAAGTAATACTTTTATGATATCAAAGTGATAAAAGTAAAATAGACATTCTAATCAAATAGCATTGGAATTTATTAAAAGGTTTAAAAATATTGTAAGATGCATATGGAAACACAAAAGACTTCTAAAATCTAAAGTAATTTTGAGCAAGAACAAAGCTTACAACATCACACTCTTTAGTTCCACATTTTATGACTAAAGTAAAAAATAGTAGATATTAGACCAATGGAAAAGAATGGATAATTTAGAGTAAATCCATATGTAAGTACATCAAAAATTGTTTTTAGTATTCAAAATGCATATTGGGAAAGGATAGTCTTTTCAGTAATATGGGACAACTGGATGATCACATGCCAAACTAGCAAATTTGACCTTTATAGCATACACAGAAATCAACTCAAAGTAAACACATGACTTTGCTGTAAGACCCAAATTTGTGAAGCCACTTTAAGGAATTTTGCGTGGCAATGTGTTCTTGGATGTGACACAAAAGCTTAGGCAATGAAAGCAAAAAGAAAGAAGTGAATTACATGAAACTAAAAACTTTCCGCTTAAGATAATAAACTATCAGCAAGGTAAGAAGGAAATACATAAAATATCTGCAAATCGTATAATCAATCGAGACTTTATATCTCAAATATATAAGTAAGTCATACAACTCTGTAGTAGAAAATAACAATAAAAAATTGTCATGAGTAGTCATCTGTTGAGGGATATATTCAAATGGACAATGGAACTATCAAAAAGCACATTCCATTTGATGAGCCCCAATTGTTTTTGAGACAACTCAAGACCCCTGGAACGTACCGCTTCATCTTAGTAGAGATGCCTATTGCTGAAAAGTCAAAATATAAGTATTCACAAGAATGTGGTGAAAGGGAAACCACTGTAAACTAGTGACAGGAGGGAAATCCATGTCTTGTGAAAACCCTAAGCAAGTGTCTCAAAAAGTTTAAAATATATCCGCTGTATGATTCAACAATCCTAGTTATGAAAATGTGTCCAAAAGAAATAAAAATCACTATCTTAAAGATATATTTGTATTGCCAAATTCACTTCTGAGTTATTCAGCATAGTTCAGGTATGCAGGAATAAAAACCCTAGTGTCCATTTGTGTTGCTATAGAAAGAAATGAATAGCTACAGAAAATATAAGGGTACCTCTCAGCCACTAGAACAAGAAGATCCTTCTATTTGTAAGACATGGGTGGACTCAAGGGAATTTTACTATCAGAAATATAAAAGCCACAAAATGACAAGCACTATATGATATCACTTACAGAAGTACCTTAAACACTTGTCCTGAATGTGATAAAGGAATATTGATGATCTGTGTTTACAAGATGGGGGAGGCACTGTCTACAAACCAAAAGGTACACACTTTCAGTTATAAGATGAATTAAGTTGGCGTATGATGAACAGTTCAATTAATATAGCTAATAACAATGGATTTTCTCCTTGTTATTTGTGAAAGATAGATATCAAATGGTCTCCCCAGGTGTACAAGCGAAGCACATGGTTAAATATATGAAATGATGGATATGTTAATCAGCCTGATTGGGACGTAATGGTATATCATCTATGTATATCAAATAACCACACTGTGTCACTTGTACCCATACAATTTTTATTTGTCAGTCATATCTAAGTTAATCTAGAGTGGAAAGAAAAGGTTCATCACATTGAACAGTCTATCTCATACAGCTGCCCAGGAAAGTTATTCAACAAAAGGATTGTGAAGACATTCTAAAGCAGACTTCTCAGTAAAACTTCAGATGTGATGAGCCTAATGACAGTTAAAGTGATACCAGTGTCCTCTGTTGGATGTCTTGGGCACATTTAAAATCTAAAGTAAATTAGTTATGAGTGTCAGCATACCAATGCACTAATGAAGATTAACAAAGAGCTCAGAAGAAATTGAACAACTGAACTGGAAACAGCGTGATTGATGCTGTGATGGTGCTAAAAGGCCTATTGAGAAAACTCATCTTTCAACACTCTTCCATAGGGACAGAAAACTTAAATAAGTGTAGAACACTAGCTCTTCCACTTGACTTAACAGTAGATTGAAAGTGGTTTTCAACATAAGTGGAAATGTATTACTCAAGGATATTACCAATGCCATTAATAATTATTAATACTTCTGCTCATTGGTTGTCTATATTATCTACCCATTCAACTGCTGCAGAACAGCTACCCACATTTTAATTAGAAGTCAAGGATAAGTAGGTGAAGATAAGGCTGAAATATTAGTGCTTTAATGGGAACTTATATTAAATTCTGCTATTCTAGTTGCTATCATGAGATAAAAAATATTCATTTTTTTTTTCAATTCAGCTCCTTTTGGTAAGAGAATGATGACAGTGAGTATCTACTACTAACCTTCTATGTGTGGAGGACTAGCCTACCACATATATCTAATTTACACAAATGTAGATTTTTATGACCACTGGACTTACCTGCTGTCACTAAGGATCTATCTTCTCCATGAGCTACTTACTCATGAGCTACTTCCTCACAGGCCATATATATCCAAACTAACAAAGGCAGAAAGACTGCCTCACATTTTTAATCTCTCTTAGTTTTTCTTCTGTTGGCAGAAACCACCTGCTTTACAGTGTCTATCATTCAGTTCCTGTTTCCTGGCAACTTTGAGTGCTAGTTACTTCTACAAAATATTCTTCAGCAGTGCCCAGATTGCTTGATTGAGTAACATAAAAGAGAGTACATTTTCACCATGGAATAAGCAGATATTTAAAATACATGGTGATAGTTTTTAAAAGAACTTTATGGATTTATACACTGGTGTTTTCATTGAGGAGCCATTTAAAGTTGCAACCAAAGGGCACCAACATTTTTTGCTTGGCATTGTTTTTTTTATTATTATTATTAATTTATTCTTGTTACATCTTAATATTTATCCCATCCCTTGTATCCTCCCATTCCTCCCCCCCCCCATTTTCCCATTTTTCCCCTCCCCTATGACTGTTCCTGAGGGGGATTACCTCCCCCTGTATATTCTCATAGGGTATCAAGTCTCTTCTTGGCTACCTGCATTGAGCTTGGCATTGTTTTTAATGATAAGAAATTACATTTGAGGGAGATCTAAGGTGGCCTTGTCAGTGCATATGATGTCTGGGTAACAGGGCCACAGTGACTGAAGAGTGAGCATGAGGCCATGCTGTGGACTCCAAAATACTAGCATCTGTGTTACCCAGGTGAGAGGTGAGACCACAGGTGCCAGGAATGACCACAGGTGCCAGCTTCTGGCCACCCAGTATTCCCTCCATCCTGAGGAAAGCTGCCGGGTTACAGGGACATGCAGTTCCAGTTTCTGGCTACCCGATTTCTCTGATTCAAGGAAACCATCGCAGCCTCCTGTTCATGTATTTCTGAGACCTGCCAGACCTCAGGAGGCTGTAAACAAGGTGTCTGGGCAGATTGAGCTCAGAAACCCTGCAGTGAGCCAGCTAGTGGCAGAGCTGCTGACTCTGGGAATTCCATCAGGGAGAGGAGGGCTTCTGGGTTCCTGTGGAGACCTTCTGTTCCTCAAGATCATACAGGCTAGACACCCCCAATCCAATCCCCTGCCTGTGGGTCTAACTAGGACACAATCACCTGAAGGAGAATGAAGGGCTATTCCCTGAGATACAACAACCAGTTCACCACCATACCCATCATCCAGAAGAGGGCTGCTCCAAGATCATCAAGCTTCCTTCCCAGGGCTCTTTCCACGCTTTTGAGAAATCCAGCAGGTACCAGGAGCAACCAGCCAATGCTAGAGGCAAGAAGATTGCTAAAGCCCAGTGTAAGAACACATCCAAATCCAGGGCAATATGGCACCTCCAGGACCCATTTATGCCACTACAAGCAGCCTAGGTACTCTAACACAACTAAAACACAAGTGAAGTAAAAGATATACTTTTTTTTCATTAAATATTTTTACATATACATTTATATTATTACACATATATAAAATATAAAGTACCTACAGCAAGAAGAATCACAAAATAATCATTAATTATACAAATGTTAAACCCATAGTGTTTTGGCTATTTGCATTTGGCAGCCTTGAAGAAAACATCTTCTCTATCTTGGTACATCAAAAATTCTGAATGTAAATCAGTATCTATCATATCTCATCATTATCAACTTAAAACATCTATCTAGACCTAAAAACATGTTAGTCCCTAAACAACTAGGCTTAATTGCAAAACTAAACTATCCGGTCTTCAACTCCATCAGAGACCTGAGAAGGAATAAAATTGATTACCTGAGCTTACAGGGAGTGTAGGTTAGCAGCTTCCCAAATGAGATGACAGACAGTTGTCTACCTGAACAGTCACCCAAAATTCTCTATTATGTTGGAGCATAATCTTCAGCCTTTGGGCCCAACATATCTGACAGACATATTTGTGAGGCAGAAACTATTGAGGACTTGCTTACCCTATCTTGGCAGAATTTGGCTGTGGAATCCCCCTACCTCCAAGCTTGCCTATTTTTAAGCAGAATTCCGTCTGTGGTAGAAATAAGAACATTTTGCCCAATGGCTTGTTTGCCATATTTGAAGCCATCTCCATAAGGAATTTTTTTTTTTTTAGTGTTCATCATCATCATCTTTGAGGTAGGCTGGATGTTGCCAGAAGTTAAACTGTCTCATTTTCAATGACTCTTTAAAATAATTAAAGCATCTTTAAATGCCATATTATATAGGTCTCTGGGGCCTTTTGAAGACCTTTTTTTTTTTTTTAAACTATTTTACCTTATCTTTCTACAGAATCATATCTATCTGTTACACCTAGGATGTATATTCTTGTGATAAAAATAGACTAGTAATTGATATGACCATGATTTGATCAACTAATGATGCAAAATAAGTTTAGTATAGAATTCAAGTATAAGATTGTTCTTCACACACATTATATATATATTTCTCCTCTAATATTCAGTATTGTACCCATACAACTCAATTAAAATACTTTTACTTCTAATACTTTGAAAGTGCTATTGCAGGCTGTTTAGGATAAGTAAGTTGAAGCTTTATTTTTTACATTTCCAAATAAGGTGCTTGTTGAGATGAATTCTTTTGAAGAACATGGCAGTTACATTTAAAGATTCTTTCTTTAGAGGATGCCTTACAATTAGTTTGAGTTTAGTTTGAGCTTATCATATGAAGAGAACCTCTGGCTTACTCATCGGATTTTTAATGAAAGAAGATAAATTAAGGTAACATATATTTTAAAAGGAATGCTGTTACTACTAATATTTTAGAAGATATCATGTGCTCAGACAAATAAATTTAATCAAATAAACTGAGTGGTTTTGTAGAAACAGCTGTGATAGTCATCCATTTACAATAAGCTTTGGTTCTGAAGGAAATAAATAAAAAGTGACAGCATAACCATTAAAGAACACATATTTGATATTATGAATATATAAATTTATTCAAATAAATGGACAGTTAGCAATTGCTGGTGAACTGAGAAAATAAAAATTTGTTTTAATCTTTTGGTATTTCTATTAACTAACAATAATAAATCTAGTTGTTCTAGGTAAAGAAAAATCCTCATTGCTATTTGAGAAAAAATAATATAAAAGACCTTTTAATATAGCTATGAAAATTTGACTAGTCTTTTACAAAATTAATTCCGAAAAATTTTCACTGGGTCTTCCCAAAAGAAGTTTAAAAACCTATATATTCTTATAAAATAAGAAAAAACAGGCAAGTTGTACAATTCTTCTTTCATTATTTTTTTGTATATTGCTCTTTGAATTCTATTTCACACATAACACAACTATTAATAATTTGTCCTTAACAATGTTAATATTCAATGTTAAAAAGTGGCTTTAGTCTCTAAGTAGATTTACTCCCAAAATATGAAACAAATAGAGAGATAACATAAAAATATCTGACTTCCACAAATCATAGAGTGTGTAGGTCACTATTCTGACACATGAGAGCAATAACGACATGGATCCTATCTGAATGGAGCTTTAACTGACTGTATAAGACTCTTAAGTATTTGGCTATATTTTATGGCCTGTACCAATACTCTGCTGAAATAATTATATTCTCTATTATGTGACAAACTTTCCACAATGCTCTATTTATTTCTTCCTGTTACAGCACCCATAGCTAACAGTGGGTTATTTTTATGTGTAACTAGCTGTCAGCAATTTTCTGTAAAAGGCCAGATAATAAATATTTTGTAGGACAGATGGTCCATAACAACTATTCAAATCCACAAAGGCAGCTGTAGACAATACATGAATGATCATGGCTACATTCCAACAAAATTTTATTAATAAAAACAGGCAGTTAAAGATAGAGCTGGCTCTTTGTACCTAAATGTAAACCTTTGATGAGAAAATGATAATTTTATAAATATTTGGGTTTATAACTCACATCCTGGTGAGCTTCACTGTAAATTTCTTAACCCACTCACATGCAAGGATGAAGATCTTTGCACAAGAACTCTTCTGTTAATTTCATTTTTGTGTAGTCGAGAACGTCGGCACAAAAATTTTCACACCAAATATTGTCATTTCCAGACTTCATGGAACTGTCACAATAAATAGACAAAAATTTACAAGTATGTTTCCCCAGCCCTTGAGCTAAAGATAAACGCAGAGAAAATGAAACTTATTACCAGCCCATTATTTGAATATTGGATGGTGATAAAGGTTAGTTGAGTCACAAAACAAGGAAGTAGCCAGATGTCCATCACTATATTAATGGAACATGTACCTTACATAAGACAATAGACATTATTCAGAAATAAATTATATATCAAGCTAGGAAAGATATGGAGGCATCTTAGACGTATATTACTGATGTAAAGGAGTCCATCTGAAGCTGCTATGTAATTTTAATGGTACAATATTCTGAAAGAGAAGAAAACGGTAGGATAGGAAAAATTAGAGGTAGCCAAAACCAATGCAAAGTAGAGAAAAATAAAGTGGATTAAAGAGCATTTTTAGGACAGTGAAGTTAATCTACATGATATTATAATGATAGGTTCATATCACTGTACCTATGTTAAAATCTATACAATGTGCAACACAAACATAGTAATATCAGCTGTAGACTTTGGTAATCGTATGTCAATATAGTAAGTAACTGTGACAAGGGAGAGGGAAGGTTGATTATGCATAAGTGAGATCAGGGCCATGGGTATCTCAACACTTTCTAATCATTTTGGCTGAGAAGATTAAATCACTATAAAAATACATTCTTTTTTAAAAAGTGGAATTTCTTGTGCTTTTAATATAATATTTGAATTGAGGCATCTTTAATAACGCTTAGGTTAGAGTTATTGTGTGCTTAAATGCTTTTCTACCATTTGCAATTATAAGTAATGATACTATAGGGTACAATATATGGTATATGAAAATTAGTAAATAAATATACTTTTCAAGATGATAAAAATTAATGATTTAAAATCATGGGCTTTTTATTTTTGAAAAAACCTTGAGAAACATCTTATTTATGGCAATTCAGTAGAATGGCCTTTATTACACCAATATCTCTCCAGTCCAAGAATAAATTATGTTTGCTGCTCAGTTTTCAGGTATGCCTTTCAGTATAAGCATGGGATTTAATTAAAATGTAATAGCACAAGAGCTAAGTGTGCCTATCAAACCTAGGAGGCTTCATTGATGATGGACCATACTGCAGAGAAGTATATACAAATCATTTTAAAATATGTTCTTTTCATGTGAACATTCAGATTAGTTTTCTTTTTCTTTGAAGTGGTAAGTGTGCATACATGATTTGCACAAAACCTTGGCTCTTCACACTCTTTCTTCTGGAACATCGATAGAGTGCCTTTGGATCATGGACTGGTTTGATAATCTGAAGAAAATTGTTTCTTTCTAACCACGAATACACATGGAAATGGAGAAAATCTGTCAAAAATTTTCTGAGCATCATAGACACCTCTAAATTTTATCCATGTATCTCTCCTTATTTAAACTCTTACAGAGTGGTCTCTCATAAGCCCTCTGAGGTTTAACACATAACGGGATTACAGTGGACACTCTATAGATGCCTTTTGTAGTTTCCTATGTCTAATTCACACCCTGTGTTCACTTTCCTTGTCTTTCCATACCTATTATGGACTCTCTCTTTTGGAGAACTCTTCTGAGCTAATAGAATCATTTCACCCACTCTTTCAGAGAATCTAAGAAAGTTGTAAGTATATATCTGATTTCACGATTATTTTGGCCCAAGTTTGAGTATAGTTTTAACTGGCTAACTAGACTTAAAGTGCAAATTTCAAGATTCAATCAAAATGTTGAGGTTTGAGAATTTTAAAGTTATTTACACACCTTATTTGAATTTCCAAATTTCTTAACATTTTATTCTGATGGACAATATACAACTTTTGCTTTTAGTAAAATTCTAGAAGTGTAATCCGTGAATTCTCTATGTGGCCTACTTAAGGAAAAATCATTTAATTAAAAACTGACCATATTATACTTCAGTCATTCTTGTCTTTAGATTAAAGTTCTTGCCTCAGCAGTATGTGAAGATATATGCCTGCAATATTTCTACTAAGAGGAGAGGCAGGAGCATCAGGGCATCAATGACACACTCAAAATTTGAGGCCAGCCTGAGTTATCTTTTTTTACATTTTTAATTTTTAAAAATTTTATTATTTAATTAATTTATTCAGATTACAACTAAATTGTTATTCCATCACTTGTTTCCTCCTGTTCCTCTCTCCCTCCTGCTTTCACCCTATTCCCCTCCCCTAGGTCTAAGACTGATGGGGACCTCCTCCTCCACTATATGGTCATAGGCTATCAAGTCTCATCTTTGTAAACTTGCTTATTCTTTCTTTGAGTGACATCTCAGTCTGAGTTATTGACTCACTGCAGCTATGTTCACTCTCAAACTCGTGGACCTGCCACCATTTTATCTTGCATGAAAAAGAGGCTCATGAAGCCCCCCTGAGGGATTATGGTCTTGGGAGAGGGATGTGATTTTCTTCAGGGGTGTTGCCCATGATCCAGTCAATAACCCTCTACTCATGCTCAAGTGAGCAACCATAATTTAAGTGGATTAAAATACATATCACATTAAGAGGAGCCTTGATGAGAAGAAGAGTTTCAGCAGATGAGATTGGAGATAAGCAAGGGCAATGGGAAATAAAGGCATATGTGCATGTAAGAGTGAGAAAAAAATTTGTCTCAAAATTATTGTATTTTATATATGTTGCTGCTATACTTGAACTATTCCACAAATATAAATAAAACAAAGAATATTCTGTTATCTGTGGATGTTAGCTAACTGTAATAAAACAAAATGTAATTCCTCTGATTCTAGATGCGAAGATACTGAAACCCAGAGGGAAAAGTCATTTCTGAAAACTCAAGAAGATTGAGGCGAGTCTTCTGTCATCACTACTGGGTAAAACTCACAGCAAAGGAAGCTTAGATTTCATCTAAGCAGAATCTCAGTGCAGTTTCAAGGTACGCTTGATATATAAAATCTCACTTTTCTATGATACACTATCAAGACGCTGTTTGATATCCAGGAAGTATTGCAATTAGGTGCTGTGGTGTTGACAGGGATCCCACAATCTGCTCTACCAGTCTCTTTTATTCTTTTCCAGGGCAAAGTAAACCTAATTCAAATTTCAGTACATTACAGAAAAAAATTTTTTCCAATTAACTGGTTGTCTTTCCCAAGGAAAGCTATACTTAAAACACACTAAAGTAGAGGATAAAACAAGGGCAGTGAGGAGTAGAAAATAAAATGGAGTTTAGAAGATGATTAACTTTTTGTTTAAGGGCCAATAAGACTAAGAATATTGGCAGCTCTTATAATTTCAATATATTGTTATAATTTGGTATAATAAAGCAGTCAACCAAAATTAAAATAAATGTTGATTATTAGATATTTATACTACATTGGCAGTGAAATGTAACATTATTATTTATGCCTTGAAAAATCCTCTTGCAATTTCACAGTATTTTCTTTTTATTTTATTTTATTTTTATTAATTTGTTCTTGTTACATCTCAATGGTTATCCCATCCGTTGTATCCTCCCATTCTTCCCTCCATCCCATATTCCCCTTATTCCCCTCCCCTATGACTGTGCCTGAGGGGGACTTCCTCCCCCTTTATATGCCCATAGGGTATCAAGTCTCTTCTTGGTAGCCTGCTATCCTTCCTCTGAGTGCTACCAGGTCTCCCCCTCCAGGGGACATGGTCAAATATGAGACACCAGAGTACGTGTGAAAGTCAGTCCCCACTCTCCACTCAGCTGTGGAGAATGTCCTGTCCATTGACTAGATCTGAATAGGGGTTGGAAGTTTATGGCCTGTATTGTCCTTGGCTGGTGCCATAGTTTGAGTGGGACACCTGGGCCCAAATCTTCCTATCATAATGTAATTAAAACAGCATGGTACTGGCACAGCAACTGGCTGGTTGATCAGTGGAATCAAATCGAAGACCCTCACACATATGGTCATTTGATTTTTCACAGAGAAGCTAAATCCATTCAATGGAAAAAGGGTAGCATCTTCAACAAATGGTGGTGGTCTAACTGGAGGTCTATGTGTAAAAAAATGAAACTGGACCCATATTTGTCACCTTGCACAAAACTCAAATCCAAGTGGATTAAAGACCTCAACATAAAACCAGAGACACTAAGTCACTTAGAAGAAAAAGTGGGGAAGAACCTGGAACATATTGGCACAGGAGACAACTTCCTGAGCAGAACACCAACAACCCAGGCCTTAATGTCAACAATTAATAAATGGGACCTCATGAGGCTGAGAAGCTTCTGTAAGGCAGGAGACACTGTCAAGAGAACAAAGCGACAGCCTACAGACTGGGAAAAGATCTTCACCAACCCTATATCTGACAAAGGTCTAATATCCAAAATATATAAAGAACTCAAGAAATTAAACACCACCAAACCAAATAACCCAATTGAGAAATGGGGCTTGGAACTAAACAGAGAATTCTCAACAGAGGAATATCAAATGGCTGAGAAACACTTAAAGTAATGCTCAACCTCCTTAGTCATCAGGGAAATGCAAATCAAAACAACTCTGAGATTCCATCTTACACCAATCAGAATGGCTAAGATCAAAAACTCAAGTGACACCACATGCTGGCGAGGATGTGGAGAGAGAGGAACACTCCTTCATTGCTGGTGGGAATGCAAACTAGTACGGCCACTTTGGAAATCTATCTGGTGCTATCTCAGAAAACTGGGAATAGGGCTTCCTCAAGACCCAGCTATTCCACTCCTTGGAGTATATCCAGAAGATGCTCCAGCACACAACAAGAAACTTTGCTCAACCATGTTCATAGCAGCCTTATTCATAATAGCCAGAACATGGAAACAGCCTAAGTGTCCATCAGTAGAAGAATGGATAAAGAAACTGTGGTACATTTACACTATGGAATGCTACTCAGCTATTAAAAACAAGGAATTCCCGAAATTTGTGGGTAAATGGATTGAGCTAGAAATGATCATACTGAGTGAGTTAACCCAGAAGCAGAAAGAGTCAAATGGTATATACTCACTTATATCTGCATACTAGCCCAAGGGGCATGTCCCACGAAAGTCTTCACTTACCAGGAAACTGGGACAGAGGGGAGGACATCCTGTTGGGACTCTAGATGAGAGAAGCATGGGAGAACAGCAAAGTAGAAGGATCCAGAAGGTCCTAGAAACCTACAGTATTTTCTTATAGATAGCTTGGTATAGCATTGCTATAACGATATTAGCAAAAATGTATTATATATTATTAAAAAGTTACAGGAAATGCTTCTTAAAACAGAGTAATTATTTAAAATTACCTGTATGATGAATTATTAGGAATTGAATGTCCCTAACAATCATTACTGCAGTATGCAATGTGTGGGTTATGATTTTTCCAGTTGTTTACATACAATGGAAAACAGTATGTTTTAATAGGTAATGAGATGTAACCAATCATTGTATGCATCACAGATTCTTCTACACATATAAAAAGAGATACATTTTTAAAAATATGCTAAATTCATGAATAGAATAAATTTTTGTGAAAGAAGATAAGCAGAATTTAAAATGAAATTTCTTCTTGCTATTTACCAAATAATCAGGCAGGACACACACACACACAAACACACACACACACATACACACACACATAGAAATCAATTTTTGTGGTCAATTTTTAAATATATTTAAAGACTATGTTAAGAGGCTGGGTGAATGAACAAAAGAATGCATGTAAGTTACATAGTTTGCTTATTTTCAAAAGTTTATCCTGGCCTGGGATATGGAATTGATGCTTCTTAAGAACTATCTTGACAATAATTTTGTCAGTATGTAAGCTTGAGTCATGACACAAAGCCTCCTTCAGCATGGCCTCCCCTGCCCTATTGTCCCCGCCTTGGAGCAGGGTAAGGGCCATGTCTGAGGAGCCGAACCTCAGAAACATGAGCTTATCCCAGAGTGACCACACTCATTCTCTCATCCAGGGGTCACAGCTCCGGGCAGTGGGTTCCACACTATGTCTGTTTGTCCTTTCCTCATCTGTGTTATACATTCTGGCTATAAAATTAATTTTTCTGTCGATTACAGAAAGAATATATCTCTAATTTCCTGCGATTCAAATTTTAATCATTCATTACATTTCTGTATGAAAATTGAGATGTCAACTATGGGATCAATGAGAAATGTCAACTTAATTTTACAATTTCATTTAGATTTCAAAATCAGTGTCAGACTCCTCTTCCCGTTATTCTCAATACCTTAATTAGGGAACTGAATAAAATCTCTTTCTTTTGTTTTTGCATTTTAACATAATATTCTAACATTAGTTTTATGACTAATTGTTTTAAGTAAATTAGGTGAAATGAACAATAAATCTGCCCCAGTGCAGTTCTTTTCACTCTTCTCTTTGGAGGTGGGTGGTTCTCATGTAGCTCAGGCTAACACTGAACTTTCCCTGTGGTTGCCGAAGACCTTGAATATTTTTATCTTTAAGCTCCTACATCCTTAATACTGGACGTTAGGCATATAGCGTCATGACCCACTACCGTATATTTATTTTAAAATTACTGGAAACGAAATGACAAAATGACCACATCCCTACGATAAAGATGTCCTTTTATGGACACACCAGGACTAAACTGGGTTCTTTTTTAACTAAATTAAGTCTAATAACAGAAATCAGAGTCGCTAATAGCAATGATGCATCTTTTCACACTTTGCCATTCGTGAATTTTTGCTTGGAATATTTTATGACTTATTTTTCCATACAGAATGTTCATTATGTTAGCACAATGGTAGTGGATATCATAAAACCCACCTGTAATGTTTTTATACTTTATGACACATTTAAAATAATTCATAGTTGATCATAAGATCAGACATTATAGGAACAATGTTTTCCTATAGAAAAAATTACTTGGACCAGTGAAATGGCAGTGTTCACTGGGACATTAATATAAAAATTCTGGAAGTACACAGGAACATAAAAGGGTGGAAGGAAGATTACGAAAAACTTTAAAATATTTATTTATTCATTTATTTTTAATATATATTTTATTAGTTTATTCATATTACATCTCAGTGGTTATCCCATCCCTTGTATCCTCCCATTCCTCTCTCCCTCCCATTTTTCCCTTATTCTCCTCCCCTATGACTGTTACTGAGGGGGATCTACTCCCCCTGTATATGCTCATAGGGTATCAAGTCTCTTCTTGGTAGCCTGCTATCCTTCCTCTGAGTGCCACCAGGCCTCCTCATTTAGGGGACATGGTCAAATATGGGGCACCAGAGTTTGTGTGAAAGTCAGTCCCCACTCTCCACTCAACTATGGAGAATGTCCTGTCCATTGGCTAGATCTGGGTAGGGGTTCAAAGTTTAATTCGTGTATTGTCCTTGGCTGGTGCAATAGTTTGAGCAGGAATGCTGGTCATAGATCCACCCATCATAATGTTCTTCTTGTAGGTTTCTAGGACCAGAGTTACAGGTTATATCTTTTCACTTTGTCTTGAATAACCTCACTAAGTAAATATTTATAACATCGGGCTAGATAAGCTCTTGGTGTTTGTTATTTATGGGAAATTATTCATTATTTCTTAAAATTTATAAAAATGTTTACAGGCTGAGGAGATGGCTAAGTCAATCAAATGCTTTCTGTACAACTTTGAAGACAAAGTCCCACATGGAAGGCACAGTGGTGTGCCTCTAAAATCCTGGGCTGGGGGCAGAGACAGTTGCAAGCCAACCTAGCCTAAATCATCAACTCAAGTTCTGTTTCAAGAAGTAAGGATGGAAAGAAATATAGAAGGACACCAAATTTTGACCTTTGGGTTATTCATGCACAAGCTGAGGTAAGCATATTACCACTGAACATACAAACACATTAGGAATAAATGTTTACCATATCCTCTCAGATTTTCCAACTAATAAGGTCTTTTTTGGTAAGTAAGCTCTCTTCCCCCCCCAGTGTCTGATGTATGTATAAGCTTTGCCATTATAGTCTCAAGTGACTATGCCATTTCTCATATGCGTTTATATTACTGACTATAAATAAAGTACTGGTATAATATACAAAGCCTTTACTTAGAGAATAAATAAGTTAATTCATAGTGATATAAATGATTTGCTAGTGTCATTGGTTGTGCTATGTATTTTCAGGTGATCTTTTGTGATTTTGTATTATTTTTAAGTGTGGCCAGAAATCATACTTTGCATAACTTAGGGTCATTAATTATAGAATACTTTTCAGCCTATTGATCCAAATGCACAAATCCAATTGTGAATTTGGTAAGAACTATACACATAGAGTTCCCTAGGAGTCACCTAATAAAAAAACATTAGAAAGTATTTTAATAACATTCAAAATTTTACTTGCTATAATCAAAGTGATGAAATGATTTATTATTTTATAGGATATAATAAAAATTAGCTTTACTTGTTTTTATTTTGGAACATATTTTGTCTGATGCTCATTGACTCTACAAAAAGGTTGCTGTACAACGAAACCAGTAACAAACTGGGAGTGTCTACAAGTTCATTTTGACTACAGAAAGTGCTGTGAGACAACAGTATATCAAAGGGGTATTCAGCCCAACTTTCAGCTTTTCTTCCTCAGATTCACAACCCATAATCTGGTAGTTGTGGGCTATTACTTTTGTCGAGAAGCTGCTAGGTGCTACATATGTGTTTAGTTCTCACAATTTCTGATATATATATATATGTTCCTCTACCTGTGGAAAAATCATGGAATCAGCAGAAAGGGCACTCACAGGTAGCCTAATCAGAACATGAAGGAGTTGAGTGTAAGCCAAACACCCTGAACACAGGTGCTATGCCATGTAGCTGGATAAGAATGGATGACATCTGGTGTTGCGTTCACATTCTGCTCATTGCAATCTTTGAGCTGCGAGTTGTTGAGATCGGAAAAAAGCAAACTTAAAATCAATGTTTAAAAGTTATGCGTTTCAATATTTGCTCGTTGCAGTGATGTCAGTATTTTCATGGTTTGCATATACATAAATTTCATCTTGATCCTTATTTAACAGTGACCAGTGTCTTCCTCTTCTCACGTTCTGGGCTCCGCCAAGTATTCATACCTTCTTCTTTCCTCTAAAGATACAGCTTGTGATTCTTGTGAGCAGGATGTTAATAAGAACTTAATTTGTGTATCTGGAGAATAACATGCTCACCCAGCAGGTGTAACATAATTTTGAAAAGTGTTCTGCTAGACAGCTGTGGGGAAATGAACTGGCAAGCCGCTGAAGTCTGGTCTTCTTCCTCTCTCATACTCTGCTATTGCAGATTCATCTGCTAGATTAATATACGGGGTGAGATGAATCTTGCAGACTTTTTGCACCACTTTCCTCACAAGGTTACAGTTTATGGGAGAAGCCTGAACTATTGTACTCTTTTGTTTTTTTAAACTAAATTTCAGCCTAAGTTCTTTCCTTTCCAGAAGCGAGGTCTAAGCTAGAGTGCTTTGTGCTTGTCCTCAGATTGATCAGGGAAGACTTTAATGTCCATGGAATCTTTACTCATAGCAGACAGAAAAAACAAAAACAAGGACCATAGAAAATGTTCAATATTGTTCAAGATGTCTCAAAATATTTTGTCACGATGTTGTCAAACTTATTGTTTATTTAATTTAAATTTCAAATAAGTTTGCATTAATATCTACTATATCTTATTACAAAAGTGAAGTTATAACTACATTAAAATGATGGGTGTATTAAGAATGTTTTATTTCTTCCATTCTACCTTTTTTTTATCCTTGTATTCTTCCAGTCTTCCTTCAGCAAATATTGAGCCTCCATTACATCCCAGGCATCATGCTATTTATTTGATATTTATCCTTAAAGAATATAGACATTAACAACTTTCTCAGATTAACATTTCAGAAAGGATAGAAATAGAATGACATATAAGCTTCCACAAGGTAAGGAAGATCACCAAGTATTGATGGTGACCTACTTACAATTAGCAGTGATTAGAAGTTTTTATGAGATCAGTCACTTTAAAATCAACATCTATATCTGTTGAAAATAAAACATGTTAAAATTGAATCCAATCTGAAAGTTAGCCAAGGTGAGTCATTGAAGGAAGATTCTCACTTATAAAGTCTCAACTGTCTCATATTCCCACCTCTCTTGAGAGACATGAATCACTCTCTGGCAGTTGTAAATTTATGAGCTATTTTTGATTTGCAGTAAATGGAAACATCTGTGTATCACTCTGCAGCAAGTCCTAATGGTTTTAAGTCAAAAGAATTGAACCATTTTTAGAAGATTCCTGAGCAGCATTTGAAATAGCTAACTAACCTGCAATTGGGCTCTGAGCCTTCAGTTAGCTGAGCCACAGTCAGGACTCAGCTGGCTAGATTCTCACTGCTGAGCCACGTATTTGGAGATCAATAGGAGATTTCTAAGTACCAGGTAATTAGAGTTCGTGGTGTGAATGGGGCCCTGGACTGATGGCAATGTCACCAGCAGTTGTTTGCTATCATTTAAATGAGCCACCACTTAATTATCAGCATAATGTAATGAATTGAGCTCTCCACTGTCCTGGAAATAAAAATTAAACATGTTAGTAAATTCCATTAAACACTGTATTCTTCCCAAATAAAATGTAATTAGCACAGTAAAGTTTAATAATTCACAGCTTCTTGCTATAAAGTTTCTATCTAATATTAGAAACCAGGAAACATCAAAGGCAATGAAGTCTTCAAAAGCTTTTGTGGGGGTGGCTTAGCCTTCAAATAATACCTCATCACTATACATTCTTATGGAAAAGAATATTGAGATTTCTGAGGGAAAAAACATTATTTCTGAATGAGCTGGGATATTTTTCAGGCAGCTCAAGTTTCTGTGAGTCTTATTAAGTGTTTATGTTCTCAATGTTTTGTGGAGCTACACTTAAAACAGCTTTTGGGGAAAAAGAAGTCTTAACAATCTTATCTAGGACAGAGCTGGGTGTAGCAAAACCTTTGTTTTCCCCATTTCAATATGATTTTTCCTCATGCTGTGAAAAATAAAATGAATAGAATAAAATAAAATATAATGATAATCTCCTAGAAAATTTGCTTTGAAGATTTAAAGACTTAATAACTTGAAACGCATAGGGCAAATAAGATGACTGTAGCCATCATAACCTAATTTATAATTGATAGTCAAGTACTCCTCTGAAATACTTTTTTTCTGTCATGCTTCAGCATATTCAATTCTGCATTTATTGATAGCCTACTGTGTGCAACATAATGCCAACGAAACATGAGGTATTCACAGTCAGAGAAGAATAAACAGAATTTCTTCTTATGTCAACCTTAATATTCAACAAATGAAAGGGCATTTGATAACATTTAACAGTTATTCCAGGCCAATTACAGTAGTCCTTCACTAGGACCAATTAACAAGAAAAAGAAGTTAAATTACTCAGTAGGCATTTCCCATCTTTAACAGAAAATGAAACTTTTATTGGTGTAGAATTATGAAAGTCAGTTTTATATCATAGACTGGAGAATAGCATAGGAAAAGAAGTTTGCTGCTGGGAAAAACAGCTTAACGTATTTGGAGGGTAATAAGCAATACACTCTAGATGTACATTTGGAGGGAGATACAGTGAAAGATTATGAACCTTTTCTAAATGCCCTTTGTGTTATCCATATCTGACACGTCAGCTTGGGGCAAAGCTTATACACTAACAATGTTGGATATTTGTGTCTCCCAAGACAAGGAGCATGGACCAGGCAAGTGTGGCCATAGCAGGATAATCTAATACACAATGCTACAGTGCTGACTTGTCATTTATTTTTACAAGAAATCACTGCTAGATTCTTGCTCAAGCAGACCATCTCAAGAGAGGCTTCATTGGACTACATCTCACAGCAGACTGCCACAGGGAGGTGAGCACTTTATCTCTAGATGCTGCCTTCTACCTTCTAGACTGAGGAGATCAAAATTGGAATCATGGATAATGGACATGTTCTAGAATTGGAGTTATAGCGGTCAGGCAGCTCTGTGGTGAACACAATAAAACATTCATTAAATTGCATAAATTAAAAGGCTGGATTTTACAGCATGTGAAACATGGCTCAATAAATCTACATAAAGTTCCAACCATTGTGAGTTATAATCTTTTGTGGTCCAGTTAAGTTAGATTCATTAATAAGAACATTTGTGGGCTCCAACACCAAAAGGACTAATGGAGGTAAGTACAAACCTAGTTCCTTTAGAAAACCTGAGTCAGGAGGAAGTATGAGGAGAGACCTGTTGTGGTCTGTCACAGTAGGATTTTACCTCTCTGGGACCCACCCTGACCAGAAAACAAAGCAAGAGCTCAGTCCCACACAATAGATGAGGGTGAAATACTTTGAAGAAGCGCAAAGGAGCCTGGCCTTGTGCTGTTCTGATTGGTTGCATCCTGTAGTATGAACTTTCCAGATATTTTCACTGTCATTTCTGCCACTCCCCCAAAATAACATAGATAAGAAATGCATGTGAAAACACAGTTTCTTTGGTTATTTTTGACCTTGAGATGGGTTGGTGATAGATACAGATTTTTTAATTTTCCAGTATTTGAGTAATGAAGTCCAACATCCCTCCTGTTGAATCTGGCTTTCTCTTAGTGATTTTCTTGACAATTATAATGAAGAACAAATCCCTCTAAGGCAGTGGTTCTCAACCTGCCAAATGCTGTGACCCTTTAATGCAGTTCCTCATGTTGTGGTGACTCTTAGCCATAAACTTATTTCTCTGTTACTTTATAAGCTATAAATTTGCTTCTGTTAAGAATTGTAATGTGAATATCTGTTATGCAGGATATCTGATATACGACTCCCAACGGGTCCTAACCCACAGTTGAGAACTACTGCTCCAAGGGACTTGAGTCTAGGCCATGTAGTGATTTATAGCTTCTACTTTAATCTCTTGTAACACTCCTGTAACATGCTGTCAGAAAGCTGAACATGCCCAACATACACGATAGTGTAGGGGAAAATGAGACACCTGGGGTAAGGACCCTCTGTTTTAACCAGGAGATTTAAAGACAAAGCTGAACTTTTCAAGAACAATGAAAACAAATAGGGATCCAAAAAGTCAAGAAAGCAGGCTACCAGGAAGAGACTTGATACCCTATGAGCATATACAGGGGGAGATGGTCTCCGTCAGTCACAGTTATAGGGGAGGGGAGTTCGGGGAAAGTGGGAGGGGGGAGGAATGGGAGGATATAATGGATGGGATAACAATTGAGATGTAATATGAATAAATTAATAAAAATATATATTAATAAAACACAGAAAGCAAGTTACAGAAGTTGTTTTTCTGGTTTTTCAGGAAGAACTATACTATACTTTCATTTGTTAATATATCATAGAAAAAAGAATAAATCATCTGTTGACTAGGATGCTTCCTAGGTAAATTCCAATGCTTTTATGCCTAGAGGTCATAAAAAAAGGACACTTAAGGTAAACGAGTCAGTTATGCCACTTATGGGGTTTTTCTTAAAGAATCAAAGTTATTGTTCAAATAATGACATTCTCAAGATTATTGCAACATTATTCATAATATCCAAGTTATGTATTAAGCCTAAGGACATATGAATTGTTGATAGGGAAAAAGATGTTATGTATGTACTGAGTTATTTTTTTCAGTCACAATAATTAAATTATATCATTGTGCAAGAAAATAGATGGAATCTAGGCAAGGAAAAGAGGGATATATAAAAGCAAGGAAAAGAAAATGAGAAGAAAGTATAATGGCAGGTACAAATAAGAGCATTTGTGCATGTGTGAACATGTGAGAATGAAGGTCCTCACAGCATAGAAGTCACATCTGTAAATTAAAAAGTGAGAGGAGAGATAGCGATGTTAAAACACTCAGATTTTCTGCTCCATAGGTCTAAGGGCGCCAATATTCATTAAAAGAACGTCTATTTATTTATTTATTTATTTATTTTTCTGTCTGTTTATTTACTTATCCAACTATATATTTCAGAACTCAATGTTTTATTGCCATTCTTCTTTGCAATTTTGCATTCTTTTTTAACCCTTATGTATATTTTATATATTGTGCTCGGAGACTATTCTTTAAAGCTACTATTTAGATTCAGTGGCTTTGTTGAATGTATTGTAAACAGGTACCATGGCTCCATCATTTAATTTTGGCAAGACTTTCCATGCTTTTTAGAGTACTCTCCAAGCAACAGATTCCTTATAATTTTCTCCCTTCATATAAGCCAAATTAATCACAGTGGAAAGCTTTTATACCTGTAATTCTATGAAATTTTAGGGACTGTTGCTAGCTCCCTAATCACCAACAATGGAGTTCCTATTGCTTTTAGACAGGTAGACAATACAGTTTGAAGTCCTGGCTTGAATGAGTATTTTTAGGGTATTTTTAGGGTGCTTCTGGCATCAGTTGTCTTGGCCTAGATTTCCTACAATAGAGGTTAAAATAAATCTTTAATTCAGGGACACAAAAGTGAGGAGCGAGGAAGATAGGCAAGAATGGAGTAGAAAAGTCAAATAAAGATGGTATGTTTCTGAGTTGTTAAGAGCTGATGGCCAGCTCACGTGTGATAGGGATAATGTTTACATCTTTTAAAACAATTTGTTCTAGAAGAGAAGTCTTATACTCCATAAGGAGACTGGGGTTAGGAAAGAAGAAGCAATTTATCTGACATCTGTTCTGTGGTCTTACTAGCTGATGCTTGGCCCATGGAGTGCTAGCCTTACAATTTGGCAGTGTATTTTATTCCCTAGAGGACTAATGAAATTTGAGTTGAAATGAGTTGAGTTGTACCAGCGCCTTAGAGCTATCTTCTGCTGAAGTGAATAACACATATGTGTTGCAAAAATTCTAGCCTTGTTTTTGGTCGTGTATGAAGGAAAAGTAACAGGACATGATGAGAAAGAATTTGGTGCTTGAAGATTATAGATCTCAAAATATACATCCTATCAACAGTAGATATTAGCAATCCATAGGGGAAAGGAATTGTATGAAAATATATTTGGAGATTTAAATATTGATGCATTGGGTCATAGCTTATATGTGTATCCAACTTTTTCAAATGTTATTATTTTAGCTATAAATAAGAACCAGAAATAGCCTCGATTATTAAGTATTCCATCAATGTTAAATTAATAACGTGGATGCTTCAACCTCTTTCTTATGAGTTAACTTATAAAGCTTTAGAAAGTGTCCATGAGAGTTTATCTTAGGTAACTGATGTGCCCTACCAGCTTTGATAAGAATTATCTTAAAACTTTCTCAGTAATTTATTTTAGAAGTGTAGACTACATTTTATGCATCTATGAAGAGAAATTTAATCTTCTTTATGGATTTCCCCTTTTTGTGTTATAGAAGGTCTTTTCATGGGCTCCAGTCAGAATAGCTGACTTAGCATAATGATCTGTGCAAGCATTTCTAATAGATGCATTTATCATATCTCTTTTAATATATTTTTTATATCAGGATTATATATTGACAAATAAAATTTTATTAGAAAACATCAAAATATTAAACGATCAGGATATTTATTCTGGTATCAAAGGCATTCTGAGTAGGTTAAGAACCATCTTTCTTTACATAGCATGTTAAAAGTTGATAGTACCAAAATTCCATGAGATATTTGTGATTGTTTTTAGCATTGAATATTGATCAAGATGACATGGCCCATGAAGAGCTACAAATTTAGTCACTTGAGCTGATTTCTTTTGTTAAAAAGCTTTATTCTTAAATGGAATGAGAGTGCTTATTAACTAACACCTTACAAGGTATTTTGCTTTTTTTGTGATGTAAAGCATACTGTAATTGAGTGTTTACTGTGTGTCTATGCTCTTCTGAGAATGGACAATTCTGGAACCACAAAGATACAGTCATTATCATGTCCATTAGGTACTGATACTGACTCTGGTGAATTAAAACTGTAAATGTATGCTTCACGTAAGGAGAATGTGGATATTTCATCGGGTAACAGAAATTCGTAGGAGGGTGTCAGGTAGCCTCAGAGACTGCACTAGCCATGGCTCTATCACAGACTAGTGTAGAAGGACAATATTTTTCTAAATAATTTTGCCTAATTTGTCAGGGCCATCCCTTTTTGTGACTGCAAGGATATATTTTATTACTATATCTTGTTTCATTGAGCTATAACAGAGGTTTTTGATGTGTGCAATGATACTGAAGCAATTCCCAGAGCATAGCATGACCATTTATCTACATACAAAGACTTAAAATGATTCTGTAGACCCATAAGCATCTTCTAAAGAAATAGTTTGAATTTACTTAGGGATTTTTTTGCTTATAGAAATTGCTCTGGAATGTTTTGTGTAGTCAATTATATTCAACTTTGATGCTAGTATGATTGCAATTGTTTTCATAACTTTCCTCTGGATAGATTATTGTGATTATATAAAAGTACACTGTCATGATAAAATTTTACGTTCTATAGGTTTACTAACTTGACTTGTTTTATTTCATGGGGTTCTAACATTTATATGTGTAATACCATCTTCTCGATGGACATAAAGTGCTACTTCTACCCTTTTCATTTGTATGTCCTCCCACCTCCAATTTCTTGAGCTAGGACTCCTATATTATTTTGAAAACAAATGTCTTGATATTGTTTCTGATCTTAGGGGAAATTAATTGGTTCTTCGCTACTGAGTTTGATATTAGGTGTGATTTTGTTAGTTAATGACTTTCATTACGATAGATGCAGCAACAACTGCTAATTTTTGAATATAGGTTTGTATACATACAAATGCTATACCAATTTTCTATAAATTGTAACTTCCTTGGCAGACAGAGAGAGGCTCATGGTAGTTGGGAAATAAAGAAAACTCATAAGTCTCAGAAAGACTAAAACTTACAAAAACCACAATGACCTTTTTCAAGGTTATTCAAACTTGGGAAATGGAGATGCTCTTTCCTGTCAATTTGCTGCCAGTCATGCAGAGAGCTCCAGGAATGCAGCTTTTGTGAATTGTCACTAAGTTGGGGGAAGCTTTTCACAGAGTCATCCATGGTAACCTATTTGCTATTGTTCCTTGTGCAGCAGTATCCTGGGTTCTGTATCGGGCCAGTCAGTGAAGGTGCTATTTGTCTCCAGATAGGAAGAGAGGAACCTTAAGATCAAAGGTTCCATTTCTCTCTTAGAGTGCCTTAGTGTGCTCAGGGTGAGTGTTATAATTAGCTGCTCTAAAATGAAATAGCTGGTTCCAGACTTCAGTGGAAAATGGGAATTCCAAAAGTCTGTGATGATACTGCAGTGTTACAGCACTTCAGTCAAGCTACTATATTAATGGCAGGGGTATGAAGGGGGAGAGCCCAAAACAGACCAGAAGGGCTGATGAGTAGCCGAAGCTGGGGCAGCCAGGCTGGTGGCTGCCAAACAGGAGGTCTAACAGTGATGAGTTCCCCAGGGAGGAGGGGAACCCTTTCTTCCTTCCCCCGAATAAATGATAAATATTAGGTGGCCATGGTGAAGAAGTAGAGTGGGAGCAAGCAAGCTTTTATTTTGTGATTCAGGGACATTATAAATCTTGGGCATTGGGACAGGTGCTAACACTCCCTTGGGCTAGAGTTGCCATGGATTCTTAATCTACATGTAACAAAGCAGTCTTACCACTAGAGGGGAAAAAAGTACTTAATTATTCCATGGGTGGCAGAGAATCTACACATGTATTTAAAGGTCATTGGCTGAAAGCAAAGACACCAAGGCATCTTATTAGCATAGGGTGAGTATCTTCCAGAATCTCCAGATGCTTGCTGAACAGGTTTCTTATGAGGAAAGGGTCAGGCCTATAATCTTCCCTGAGGGAATCTGGAATTTCCCAGATCAGGCAAAAGAGAATTCCACTGAGAAAGATGGTTTTTCATTTATAATGAGCACAGAGGCTATCTGAAAATGCCAGACTTCAACTTTAATAAGAGGGTCCCACACCTGTAACTAAATTCAATAAATCCATGGTTCACCCACATGGATTTGATAGAGCAATTTCTTTAGTCTGTTACTGGCTGTCTATCTGTAGTGAGTAGATACATGTTTACTACTTCCCTGGAATTTCATAAAACAATGTGACTGATTAGGAACTAACAAAACTAAAGATGCTTGGGAGGAGTGGTGGCATGTCTATAGCCAATGAGTGCTGAGTTATGCAAATGAAGATAATTCGTATGTGGGTATATTATCCATGAGAGCATCTGCAGGGGTAACTCACTCATGGCTACAATTCCTCAGAAATGAGGAGGTATGGCTCTTTATTGCAGTGTAGTTCCATAATCCCTGATACAGGTGATAGAACATGGAACCAAAGCCAAGCATCTGTGAGTGGAGTGTCTGTGATAGAATAGGAGTTGGAGAGAGAGAAATTCTATGCTGGACATCTTCCTCTACTTAGTATATGATGGCATGCTCATCCTTAACGGTGTTAATTTTGTGTCTAAGAGATGCACCCCAAGAGCTGACAGATGGGAGAATGTAGTGACATCCTAAAATAATTCCTACAGGATTGGATTGTAAGTAGACTGTAGGACCAGTTGCATGGTCTATGTTTTGGATAATGATATGTGATTGAGGCTGAGCTGTCTTCTCAGATGAATATACCCATGTAATTTACAACCAGAAAAGTACATGAAGTTACTAGACTTTACATTAGCTCCTGGTATAAAATTGAAAATGTAAGGAAAAAGGAAAGATTGAAATAGAACTGTTGGCTTGCTATTTCTTATAGTTGATAGAATGCAAGGGAGAGAGTCTGTAAATGACAGTAGTGTTAAAGAGTTCTCCCTCCAATTAGAAAACTTGGAACCCTTAGGGAAGAAGAGGGAGGGAAAGTTAATAGAAGATATCCCACAGGGCCAACCTGCAATAGAGAGAAAGAAAAAAAAAATCCGTGCTTCAGCATGAAGATGGGAGTCCAGTGCAGGAGACCACAATAGACACAGAGTAACCTGTCTCAGAGTTATTTGAACTGGGAAGAAATTTTAAGAAGTAAAGGAACATCTCATTCTCTGGCTCACTTGACATGGTGCAGGGATAGATGGTCTCAATGTGTGTGTGCTTATGTATATGTGTACATACATGTATATCTACATATTATAGTCTAGGACAATGGCAGTTTAATGTCACTTGGTGATCGATAACAGAAAACCCTATGAATACTATGGACTCAAAGAAAATAGAGGAAGGACTGATGGGATTGATGGAACTGAGAGTAAAAGAGGTAATGCTGATGCCAAATTCATTGGGCCAGGTAAGACTGGGCTCACCTGGTAATGAAGAAGGAATTAGATTCAGCAGGGATTACAGAACTGGTATTGGTTTTGTTGCATTTGCTGAGTCTGGTGGTCAACATGGTCTTCCTAAAGTGAGAGAAGCTATGATAAATCTGAATAACTTGGTGGTAATGCCAACAGACTTGTAGAATAATAAGCAGTCAAGAATGGATGAAGGAAAAGCAAAACATATAAATGAATCTAGCCAGGCCACTTAAAGGAAAATGTGGCAACATGTCTGTTGATCTCCAATTCTAAAGGCAAAGTTACTGGGAACTGAACTTTTGGAAGGCTTTATAGCATAAGCATCATTTCACAGAAAGCTTAAATGACAAAGTAGTACAGGTAGAAAAGATTAAACTTGAGTTGGTATGGGCAGTCATCCCTTTAGAATATGTGGTGTAAGGTCTAACAGGGAGAAGATTCTTCACCTACACTGGATCCCTTCAGCTTCTGTGCTATATGATGGAAAGATGGAGAGCACCACACTGGCCTAGAAAAATAGCATGATAGGTTAGAGTGCAAGTGTACTTTAGTATAACCTGGTCCTTCTGAGACCACCAGGAGTTGAGATATCCACAGCATCCCATAGAAATAGCAGAATGTGGGGATGAAGTGGTTGGATCTTCATGGAAACTGTCTGTAGATTATGAGTGATACATGGGATAATATCTGGATAACACTGATGTCACAATCCCCAATATTGTTTTTTAAATAAAATAATAAGTAAGGGAATAAAAGTGATCATATAATTTCAAACTATATCAGACATAATTAATGTTTCTGCTTTACTAACTTCTGTTGCTGTCCCAGTCCAATTGATACTTGTTTGGAATGAAGATGGTGGTGAGCCTAAAGAGAGGCTTCCTACTCTCTGTAAAACAGTTTTTGATTTTTGTTTCACATAATGCTAACTATTGAGTGTGTTGAACATTTTAAAAGCATCTAAAGGAATAACAAAGAGCAGTTTAGGAGTGTAAATGACAGCATTCTTTTGTGGAATGTCTGAGTAGAAAGGAGCCTTCTTTGGATGCAGAAAGTTTAGGAATAAAAAATACCAGTTTTAGGTATGGACTGGCATCCTATGGGTTGTTGGTAATAGAGATCCTTAATGAAAGGCTGTTGTCCCTGCTGTTGTTTCTATACCTAGATGCTAAGACTGTCTTGCTGAAGACAGTGAATTCTTTGACTGTATGCCATGGAGAAATAAAGATTGAACTAAGCTGGAGGTCAACTCCTTTATGGCTGTTTTTTAACAATGCTAGAAAGTACTGTATAGACTGGCTACAGCAGAAGAATTGTCACCTAGTGGTCTCCAAGCTAGGGTGGACATTTCAGTGAGCCTTTGTGTCTCTTCCTCTCCTGTAACTAATCTATTAAATACATTAGTTCTCCAAGCTAGACATTGGTGGGATTGTTACATTGCTCTGTCATCGATTCTCCCTTCATTATATCAATTCATTTCTTCCCCCAAAAGCTACATAATACCAAAGCATTTTTTTTCAAAAATTGTCCATATGATGTTTTGTTAAAAAATAAAAATAAAAATGTCAGCCAAAATTAGATCAATTACCCCTTGCCAAACAACATATTCTTTGTACTTATAAAAATTTCATTCTGTATAACTTTTTACATATGGTTATTAATGATATCTTTAACAAGTTTATATTAAAAATATACTGTGCGTATTTTATTCATCATTAATTTGATAATTATGCTATTATGGAGAGAAAATATAGTGCATATTTGTTTACTCACATATCTTTCTGTCAGTTCTCAGTTCTTCTGTGGCCTGTTCACTATCTCTTGAACAATTAAGTCCAACTTGCGTGATATCCTTGCACATATTTCTGCTATGTATTATGACTCTCTGCATCTAAGATGGTTCAATTTTGTAAAAGTATCTGTAGCAATGCTTGCCTTTAGCTATCAAGAAAAAAGAATGAGATTATTCAATGGTTATTTCTGTAACAGAATAATCTTCAAGGATAATGCAGTGAAATGTTTATGTAGTTAAAATTTAAAATACAGTGACATACTCAAAAGCACATAGAATGTTACATGATAAAATCTTAAACTAACTGCCTGTTAGCTATAGTTAACATTTGCCTTGCATGTTTCAACAAGTATGTTGTAAATGGACAATTTTCAAATGAATTACTAATTTTCTGAAAACTAAAATTCTTTCTACCTGTAAAGAAAGTTCTTTCTGTATGATCATACTAACTTATGCCTAGATATCCAAATAAATATTTAAACCTCTATTTTTTGTTGTTTTCCTTAACAGAATATGACTTAATTTAATTTCACGTCTATTTCACTTTTCCTGATTTCCTTTCCTTCCCCACTTCTGAATGGCATACAGCATGGCTCTTCCTTCTATTCTCTTTGAATATTCTCTCCTCTCAGCTGTTAATGTCTCTCAGTTATCACAGTTCAGGTGGTGCAGTCCACGGTGATGGGAAAACTACAGCGGCAAGAGCTTGAAGCATCTGCTCATATCACTTTCACAACCTCAAAACAGAGTGCAATGAGTGCATGCTAGTGCTCAGCTTGCTCTCTCCATTTTGTACACACCAGGATACTGTGCCCATGAACTGTGCTACCCACAGTTAGAATGATGCTTGTTGGGCCAATTAATCCAATCAAGGTTATCCTCCATAAGCATAGGAGCCCCATATCTTAGGTGATTCTACATTCTGTCTAGTTGACAATAAACACTGATCATTCTTTGCAGCTCCTATTTGTTTTCTAGTACACAGTACTTTGTAATCTTGTTGCAATTCTGCAACTCTGAGATTGAGTTTCTCACCTTCTTCCTATGTAATTACTTAAGGCTCCTATAACTTCAAATTCATTAGAAACAGAATTCTACACTGTCAATTTTCATTCTAAATACCTTGTCTGGATTTTGGATTATTATTCTGAATTCCAGTCCTGGCATCATGTTTAACTTTCATGCTAACCTTCTTCACCTGGTCTAACTTACAGCAAAGAACCACACCTCCTTGCATTCTGTCACCTGAAACCTGAAACCTGCTTATTCAAGATTTGCCTTTCACTGTAGTTATATTACCCTGGAGTCCATGTTATCTTTTCATCTCTTATTTCTCCCTGTCTATTTCTCATTGGTTTGCTTATTAGTCTCCCAAATAGTGGTTTTCTCTCTGACTTTACACAGTTCATTACTCACAGTTGCAACAGAATACTCTTTCAAATATCAGATGAGTAATTCATCTTAAATTGAATTTGATGTATGAAATAAAGTATCTATTGATTTTTGTAAATTTGTAAGATAGTTGCTTCAAATCTATTTGCCAAATATTTTTCCTTTGAATGGTGATTTCTATATTATTATAAAATCATTTGATATATACAAACAGGCCTCTACCCAATCTAGCCTTTTCAATCCATTGCTACTGTTGCTTATTTGAGGACAGTTTTATCCTACACTACACTATCTTATTGGTTTTTATAATGTGACATCATATTTTATAAAACTGGATTGTTCACTTTTTCTTTGTTTTCTGAGCTTCCTTTGGTATTGTCACTTGTTGTCTTTTAAAAATCATTTTGTCATTGCCTTCTGAAAACGATATTTGATTTGCATCACATATTTGGTGTAATATGGGGAAAATGCTGTTTTGATAAATAAAATTGCTTTTAAATAACATTGGAAGCTAACCAATTTATACTCTCAAATCTATATCTTTACATATAAATTCATAATATCTTTATAGATTTCATACAAGGGACTGAAAAGAAAGATTAGAGGTATTTATTTTCCAAATTTCCTTTAAGTCAATACCATGGCAAGAACATTCTCCTATAATGATTTTGTGAAATTTCATTTTGGAACTGGAAAGTTACTCATTTTCACCTCTCCTTCTGCACAAATTATCTTTGACTTTCAGGTTATTTTCTCTGAATATCTAGAGAACAATTCAGTTCCTGTTTTCATAGTAATAGCTGAAATTACATTAAAATAGAGTATTTAATATTTATTTGCTATAGCATGTACGCTTATTTTTTATAAAACCAACTGATCATCTCCAATTGGCCTATTATAATTGCAATTCTATTTATTAAAAGGAAGAGCAATATGTCATATTTTCCAGTGGTTTTCTGCTCTATGAGATGATCAAACTCTTTGATGGGTTCCAGCTAATGAAATACAGAAAATTGAACTGCAATCAATTTTAAATTATTAAAACAATATATACCAACTTCTTATTAATGTTGCCAAACAATGATAATATTATTACGAATAATGTCTCCTATTTATTTTTAAAGTGTTCCATGGCATTCATAGAGTTCAGTAGAGCTTCACCTCTTAGAGAGAGAGACTCTGAAACCTTTCAGATTCTGTTTTGTGTCTTTAATTGAGTAATCTGTGGTGCAGGGCACATAACTTCATCTTTTAAGTTGCCTCAGTTTTATTATCTACCAAACATTTCATAGTGTTGCCATGATGACAGAAAACTAGGTTGAACTTAGGGATGTCTCTCTTTTCATTTGTCTTTCTTTCATAGGTAAGGAAATAGGAGCTGAAATGAAAGAAAGGAGCATATAGAAATATAGAGGGAGGATAGAACAAAAGGTAGATTATTGAATCTACTCCTCAACTCGAGGCCTTAATTATTACTCACAAATAAGGTTATTTTTAATTCATAGGTATAAAATTTTATATTTTGATACAAAATAAGTTTAGTTTTGATGCATTGGTATGGCATTCAAATATAAGATTATTCTTTACACACACACACTATATATATATATATATATATATATAATTTCTACTTAATATGAGGTATTATACCCATCCGACTCAATTATAATGCAAGGTTTACTTACAATACCTTTAAAGTGATGCTGCAGCCCATTTAGGATAATTAAGTAATACAAGATAATTGTTAGTTGTTCAAATCATGGTCATGTTAAATAATAGTCTATTTTTATCACAATAATATATATCCTAGGTCCTACAGATAGATATGACTCTATAGATATATAAGATAAAATAGTTAAATAAGGCCTGGAAAGATTTTTAAAGAAATTTTAACTATCAAATTTCTCCATTGAAAGTATAGAGCCAGACCTCATTGAGGGGAAAATGTATCTACACATTTTATATAAATCAGCATGCTGTCCTAGTGTGCTCAGATCACTAAACTTTTACTACAAGAAACATTCAAAAGGTATTAGGATATTATGTGGAACAGAAGAACTGTTTTTCAGGTTGAAAATCCAGAGATAAGGCAGGGGAAAAATTTCCACTTAGGACCAAAATAGTAAAATCCTCGATATCCCAATAAGGATCCAACAAGTTATGGTCTTAGATATGTCTTTCTGCTAGTCACTATGAGAAAATACTCAAGATGTGTCTCTGAATGGGAAGGAAAATATTGTAATAGTGTGTGGTATAGTCTGTGCCTGGGATGTTACCTAAGGCTCCCATGTTGAAAGCTTGGTTCTCAGTATGGCACTGTAGGAAGGTGGTAGAAGGTTGAGGAGGTGGAGACTATTGGAGGAAGTAGGTTGTTGGGGGTAGTGCACTTAAAGGGTGGATTGGCAACTGGAAACCCCTTCTTCTCTCTTCTACAGCCCTCCTCCTCTTCTTGCTACCTTCCTCTCTCTTTTCAACTCAGTGCTTTTCAGTATAAGCTGAGACACTTTCCTTGGTCACATCCCTCTGCTGGATCATATGGTCTCTGACATGATACTTTGCCTCACCTCAGGCCCAGAAGCAAATTCACCACAGAATAAAGCATTAAATTAAATAAAGGCTCAAATTAATGTTTACTATTCTGTTATTTTTTTGGATGATTTCCTGAATAATTTTAAAATCATATGAATCATTGTAAATCAAAGTATTAATATCTATAGCGATTATGGATATGGTGGATCATTTTGAGTTGAATAGAATTATCTTTGTAATTGAAACTTGGAATAATATTTTAATAGTAATTCCTGTTTAATTGGACCACATAGTAATTTGAAAATATTGTTTATTTATGAAATTTTGCTATTATTTCATTTTTTTAGAAAAATAAGTAACAATTAAAAATGCTTTGGGTGAGCAAATTACATAATTCATGATTGGTGCAACAATGTATTGCCAAAAGGCTTCTCTATTTCAGAAGCATTTTTGTCATGTATTCTCTCAGGCATCCATTTGAATTTCAGTTCTCACAAAACATTTTTAAAGACCCTAATGTCTCATTTCCCCTGGAGTTTTATATTATTTATAGTATTATTTTATGAAGAACAGTGTTTTCTCGTTTTCATTAATATTTATGTGTCCATTATCAGCCCCTTAGAACTCTCGATATATGTAATCTCAGTAATTATGCCGTGAATGAAACATGCAACCCACATCTGTTTTTTGGATTGCTTTGCAATTTTCTTTTCAATTTATCATTTAGGTACACAAAGAAATTACTGTTCACAGCTGAGCAGAGGATAGCATGGGCTCAGGTGACAATTCTAATTAAAACTCTTGGCTGGTGCTCAGTTATTTTAAATGTCAAATGACAAGTAAAACATTGTCTTCTAGATAAAGAGAGCGCATATCTAGGAGATATTTTAATGCACAGCTGTCAGCCCTGGAGTAGACTGAACAACATTATCTGTATGCTTCTTGAAATAATGACAGAAAAAAATTTTTAAAGGATATACATGATTTTTTCACAAACACTCCATTATCTTAATCAACTAGAAATGAATGAGCCTCAGTTTTTGGTATACAAAACTACATTTATTTAGGTTACATGTATTATGGGTTCAGGTAATTTTATCAACTCTTACCACTGAAATAAACATCAACACAACACTAATTGAAATGGACATAACAAAGGCACAAATCCTGATTTTAGTTTCTTCTCCCTCTACTCCTTCCAGCTCTTTCCCTCCAGATTCACTCCTTTTCTTTGACTCACTAGAAAAGAACAGGTTTCTAAACAATAACAACCAAACATGACAAAATAAAATGTAATCAAATAAAACAAAACTTTTATATAGAATTGGGCAAGGCAATCCAACAGGTCCATATCTGGAATTACTGGAAAACCCAGTGGCAAATGACCTTTCCCTTCCCCTGATCTGGGGAAACGCCAGATATTTTAGGAGTGTCACATAGTGTTCAAGGATATTACAGGCCCAACCATTTCCTGAAAATAAAACCACCCAATGTCCACCTGGGAATTCCTGAAAATACCTTCCCCATGGTAATGAGATTTCTTGGTACCTTAGCTTTCAGCCAATGACCTTTTTCCATACCTCTAACTATGTTTGGAATTCTTCCCAGACTCCCTGCTGCCCATAGGACAAAGTGCTGTCCTCCCCTTCTTATGATAGGACTGTGCTGCTCTGTGTAAATGAAGTGCCATGGCACTTCTAGACCCAGCAAATGAAACATATTCGCCCCTGACACCCTATCACTGCCAAAGATTTATAATGTCCTTGATTCATTAAAAAAAAAAACAAACAACAACAACAGACATACAAACAAACCCAAAAATAACAGCAAAAAGCTCTCTCACACTCCATTTCTCCACCATGATCATCTGAGACTCTTCATTTAGTCTCTGGAAAGAAAGGACCCCCTTCTCCTTTAAGAACTCACCACTGGATGCTCAGGCTTGACTGCCAGTCAAGCTGAAAGATTCTGCCATTCACCAGTGTGTCAGCAAGGATCACTGCCACCATCTTTCTCATCCTGCTCCACCCACTGCAGTGTGTCCTTCTTCTGGGTCGGCATCAGGAGTACCATAAAAATACTAAGCTAATACTAATGCAAAGGACCAGGTGCCTCAGCTTTTGAGGGAGATTTTGTCTGTCATTTATCTTCCTTTAAGTTACATTATGTGTGTAACAGCAAGGCTTCCAGGGCTGGTAGAAGACACAAGACCCATGAAAGCCATTATATAGACTGATTACTTGGCACTTGGGGCCTGTTCTGAAGCTTCAGTTACTAATGCTACTGAAAATAAAGCAAGTGGTTAAAACTAAATCCTTCTGGTTTAGGATACAGTACACCAAAATAGAAACTTTCTAGAAACTGGTGTATGTGAAAGGGTGGAGTTAGGAGCAGTAGCTTTTCTGAGAATCTGCTACACGAAGACATGGCTTCCTTTCCCAATGGTCTTAAATGGAAAGAAGTGGGACCATGTTGGAAGAAGACATTTAATGATTCTTATTAATACTAGAAATGGAAATATGGAATCTCGAAGGAGTTAAGCTTTATAAAAATTTGTTCCTACCATTCTTAGAGACAATGTTTCCTGTAGACTGCATTTTTTTCTTCTTCTTCTTACACAATAGTAAATGTATAAGTGACACCTTGAATGCACTGGGAAAACAGTTCTTTGAAAATTGTGAAATAATTATGTGGGTTGATACTACTTTTAACAACCAAAAAGTGGTTAAAGAGGATTCATGCTGTAACCAAAATTTAAATATGTATTAGAAAAATTCTATCTGAATTAGAGGTTATTACATGCCACTGCCTTGTTAGGAGTCCTAGTCTGCATACATGACAGTGATGTCTGCATGTCTTCCTTTTGCCTTTAGAATGGCCGTCAAGTTCTATGATTCAAACAACTCTACTTTTCAGGGACATTTTGACAAGGTTGAAGGCCTCTTCATAGCAGTTGATATTTAAGAAAAAATTTAAATTACTAAAAGGGTTATTCCACAAAGTACCCCTCTTCTCAAAAAGAGCTATACTATCCTTGTTCTCAAGTATATTTCTTAACACTTTGTCACTCAATGGGGAGGCTGTTATTCTTCCCTTCCTGAAAGAGAATGGGAATCCACTAAACTTACTGTATTTATTTCAGCTATATAAACACAGAATAGTAGTTATGAAAACATTGAGTTTTTTAAACAAAGATCTGAAAAAATACTTCAATCTTAACTTTTTATAAACATTCCACTTTGTTGTTTACCAAAAAGATATTGTAAGGTTTCTATCACCTTTGCTTTTGCACTCAGCTGAAATACCTGACTAGTGAGAGAGTTCCCAGGAAGGGTGAAGTCATTTACAATTAATCTAAGAAAAATTTAATTAGAAATATGATACACCAGCTAAAAAATAAATCACAGAATAAATTCCTGAGCTCATTGTGAAGAATTTTGAGTTATGGTCTAATTTGAATAATCCAGCTCAACTGGGAATTGCCTCTGTCATTTGTATAAAATTGAAGGCACTCCTGTAGCTGCAGATATGTTTTCACTGGTACTTGAAACAATTTCTAAATAAATGGAAAGAAAGGCTTCCTGAGAGCTTAGAATGAAAATCTTTAGAACTGTTTTTTTCCCCTTAGCTGTTTTTATTCACTCAAATCCTTAAGGGTACAAATAATGCCTTCCAGAACAATAAGTGCTGAGAACACTGTGTTCTTTTCACATAATGAAATTAGGGTTCCATAGACCTATTTGTGTGTTCATAGGACACTGGGAGCTGCAGGAAAGGGAAAATATGGGGTGGGTAGGATGCTAGTTAGCCAAATGAGATGATGAACAACACCATGTTCAAGAGCAAGAGCTGAAACTACAAGAAGCAACAGAGTATAAACAACAGTGCTCAAATGGATTGCTCATTTCATATGACAAATATAATTCAGCATACCAGCAAATCAGGAAAATATAATACACAATTAGGAGGAAAATTGGACACTAGGAACAAACGATGATGTCAGAAGGCAAAATTTTAATACAGTCTTATCAGTATGCCCAAAATAAAGTCTCATACACTGAGAGTAGAATAAAAGAATCTAATAAGAAATAAAAATATAAAAAAGAAGCCGAAACATTCGTTGCCTAATATTTTCAAATGGATTTTAACAAGTGTGCAAATATAATTTGATTCTTTTCTTTTTCCACCCTTCCTCCCTTTCCCCTTCATGCATAATTTGAAACACAAAATTTCATTGTTATTGCTAACTTGGTCACCTGATTTTCTG